>NW_021703778.1:70096783-70155949 GCF_005190385.1 Monodon monoceros
AAATATTAGTAGTAACAAAGTAATGCAAACTTTCTTAGATTTTAAAGTACTTACATCTAAGTACTTATAGAAAAGTTAAGAAAATACTTCAGTCGCATAGAGCCTTTTAGGTTTGGTCTTTTTTAAGGCTCACAGAAGAAATTAGTTCCTCCTTAGTATGTAAGTGAGGTAAGACAGATCTGAATTTCATTCTAACTTAGGCTTTTGTTTTGGTGGGACTATTTTGCACACAAAATTAGTTCACACACAGAAATTGCACTTGTAATTGATTGCAACCAGAGAGGCTAATTGCAGACCCAATTAACTGACTTGAGTCCTTAGAATAAGGTGCAAAAGCCTTTTGCTTCTGCAACTAATTGTGGACCTGACCTGATATTATGTGGGAAATTTTGTTTTGCATTCTCTGTTTTATTCAGAACTAGAAATAGAAACAAGACCCCCACTTTGTAATGTTGACAAGCACAAAGGTATTATAGATCCAATTTCCACAGACTTCTTCCCTCCTGTACCCCCACTTCTGACTCTAAATCCCCAAGCAGTCAGCTCTGCAGGGAAGCCTGATAGAAACAGGCCTCCAAAGAGGTCAAATAATGAAAGTAACGGTTAGTGATATAAATTGGTTAATAAAATATAATTTTAAATGAAGCTGTCTTAAAATTCCAAAAGAGCTTGCTGAATATAAATTAAGTAGTAAAATAACCTGGACAGAAACTAGAATTAGAAAGCATTATTTTAAATCAGATAGTAAAACTAGTTTTCTCCTAGATTACTCATACTCAGTTTAAATAAATATGTAATAAATCTGAAAGTCTTCCCTATTGCAGTAATTTTTGTTTGTTAACAACATAATAATCCATTTTAGGTAAGCAAGAAAAATTGCTAATCATGTATTTTCTAAGAGATAAGAACAAGCTCAGATATTTTTCTCAACTGAGTATTTAAAAAGCCCAACTTCACATTTTCACAAGAGAATAATACTTGGGCTTTGATCAACTTGTATTTGTTTCTAAAATTTAAGCTTGAGGTTATGAAATGACTTGTGGACATTAAATTGCATTTAACTAGCATTAAACTGTCATCTATTCCACAGGCATAATTCTCAAACCATACCTTTTAAAAAAAAATGATTATGGCACACTTTTTTCTTATGTACCACTTCCCCTGGGAATACTTGAAGAAGATTTCAGCTAGTCATAACATGGCTACTTTGTCACCTGCACTGGAGACTTACCTACACAATTCATGAAAATAGAAGTGGATGAAAGTGAAGCAATTTTTTTCTCTAAATACATGGCCCCCCCAAATCTATTCAATATAGTAATTTTGTTCCCAGAGTTGAGAGGGATTCACTAATCAAAATCAGTTGGTAGGAATGTAAGACTCAGGTACGCATTTAACACAAGTTGCAGCCTTGTCCTCTCTTTCTATTTCCGTAGGAAATTTGTGATCAAATCTGTTGTGGAATTGGCCCCAGAAATAATGACACCATGCACTAGCCAATTGGGGCTGCACTAAGTTATTCGAACCCTAAAAATGAAAGCTTAGTAGCTGATAACTACATAATATCTTACAGTTGTAGGCGCTGGTTATTTGTTTATACAGTGTTGCACACACAGGAGTAACTGCATTCTCCAAACCCACAATCACAGGAAACACGGCCTTTCAGCAATGTTGTTGACCACAAAATATTTATCATGTATTTAAAAATCTATGGCTTAATGATACGAACATGAAGACAATTATACATTACAGAGTAACCACCTCTTTGAAAGGAGGAATTACGAAACATGATTGGCTGTTACATATTTTGAGAAGTATTCTCAGATGTAACAAAAAGTTTTAGCTATTTTTAACCAACAGAGGTAGGATGTTGTTGATTAGTTGTCCAAAGAAACAGATTGGCCTTGTAATTTTATAAGATGATAAAAAGAAAGTCATCCTTTCCAGGTTATATAGGCTGATCTCTTAATTGTATACTGCATATTTTTATCATTTTTATTAATGAAATATAATTATAATCAAAAAAATCTACCATGGCTCATAGCAGGAATAGAATAGTAGGGTCTATTTTAAGCAAAATCTATCAGTCAAATTAAGAAAGAACTGCAATGAAGAATCCCAATTCCCCTAGAAAAATCAGAGGTCTAAATAAAACCTACAAACTAATTCTGCTTACAGTTTCTTTGCCCAAGTTACTTCCTCCACTTTTAATTTAACCCCTGTGCTTCTCTATTACAATGCATCATTTGCTACTACACTTAAACTCAGTGGCATTTTAAAATATATTGACATTAAATGAGATGTGCCGAGTATGGGGCTCTGGTCAGCCAATTAAACTCCCAGTGATGACTTTCCTCTCTCACTTCTCATCCTCCTTTAAAATACAAATAGAGAATGTATTGAGGTGGGATTTCCTCTTTTCTCTATGTGATCTTTTATTTCATTGCCAACTGATTTAATAGCAACAAGAAATGTATGTAGTTCAGCCTCTTTTTTTTTTTCCAACTGTGCATTATTTCAGCAAATTATCCTTGGGGTTAACACAGTTCGTGGTCTCCAAGATACTCCATTCCATAAAATTGTGGATCCTGTTATTACAAGGTTCATGAAAATGTTTTTCTGTTGCTCTGTATTGTCACAAAAGCCTAAAAGATAGAAAAACTAACTTTTATGCACAACTGCCATACCCCAAATGCTCATGAGACAATTCCTTCGTAACCCCACTCCATTTCACCAGAGGGTAAGAACTGTGCTCGCCTCCATTTGTGAACAGGGGCAGGGTGGAGGACCAGAGCCCAGAGGGTTATATCTGGAACCACATTTTTACTGTGCTTCCAAGCACATTGACCCCTTTCTACTTTCCCATTTTGAGTTGACAACTCAAAGACGCGAAGATTCTGTTGCTTCCACCTCAGGGCTGGGAAATCAGGACTTTCAGTCAAATCTTTGCAGTCTTCAACATGTATTTTGGCAAGTAGGATGGAATCCTCAGTTTAGTTATGATATTGCCACATTAGATCTTTGAAACAGATGTATTGCCAAGATCTCCCAGACAGCAGTTCCAGAAAATCCAGGTCTTTGGGGATCAGGAACAAAGTACATTTAAAACTTCCAAATTTCTTTATAGCCCAAATTAAAATGAAAACATATTTCTATTCATCCATGTTGCATGCATCCAAGTAATCCAAATCAACACTCATTCACTGGTTAGATCAGGGTTGGCCCCAAGACCCTGTAATATTAAATTACCCAGTTGAGCTTGATGCTGTACCATGAAATATGGAAACAGCACTGAACTGGGTGTCAAATGACACCAACTCCTGGGCTTTTGATGAAATGATTAATATTAGGATATGATCTAAAAAAAGTATTGCTAATACTAAGATAAAATATAATCTTTTTCATCTCCTTCATTCTCATAAAAAATATTAAAATTTGTGTTCAGTGGTCCTCAAATTTACACTTGTAACAACAACTGAAGACCCTAAAGAGCGTTGGTTTACATGGGTTGTATCCATCTATATTTACCACATTAGAAACTAAAACTGAGAAACTTTAAAAATATTGAATTTATTTTAAAATAACAATACTAAGCACATTACCAATGTTCATCTAAAAAACATATTTTTATTTTTTAAAAACCGTTTCTTTTCCAAAACAAAAAAAAACTGGTGAGGGGCTTCCCTGGTGGCGCAGTGGTAGAGAGTCCGCCTGCCGATGCAGGGGACACGGGTTCGTGCCCCGGTCCGGGAATATCCCACATGCCGCGGAGTGACTGGGCCCGTGAGCCATGGCCGCTGGGCCTGCGCATCCGGAGCCTGTGCTCCGCAATGGGAAAGGCCACAGCAGTGAGAGGCCCGCATACCGCCAAAAAAAAAAAAAAAAATTGGTGAGAAGATCGGCACTGGTTGACAAGTTTGCAAATCTCTTAATAGAAGTTAGTTGGATTCTCCTATCTATTTCTGCATCCAATCTGTTGCAATATGTTGTTTTGGTTGAAGCATATGAAGAAAACCTGGCCTCATACAGACAAGTATTTGGAAAAGGGAGGTATACTTTATATATTTTACAGCCTTTTCAGATAACTGTGTATATTCTTCTTTGATTTTATACCAAAACTCAACAAGGATAATTTTTAGGAGTTAGTTGCAATATGGAATCTGAACTCAATAAACTTTTTGTATTTTGTGGGAAGATAACATTGGAAAGGGGAAATGTCATCTTAGTATTATTCTGAAAAGAGTTCTGACCTTCCATGCCCCCAGTCCTTTGGAGGGTCCCTCAACCACTCTTTGAGAATCACTGGCTTTAGTTGCATGCAATGCTGTGCCTGTCGCAGACAAAAAGTTTGAACAAGAGAAAGTCTTCACTCTTCTGAAGGAAAGGCTTTCAGAACGACACAGAATCCATTTGGACAGTTTGGTTTGAGAATGTTTTCAAAACTCAACAAAGATTTGAGTTAAGTCCTGTGTTTTCTATGTCCTCATCACAAATTTCTCTAATTTTTCTCAGAAGCCCCCAAAAAACAACTCTCAGTTTTATTTTCATCAAGTTGGCACTGGATGGACTATATAAATAACCCAGATAGGCCTCTCTCTTGCTGTATGTTATTTCCTATCTCAGTATCTTGTGCTTTCACACTTGCACAAGTAATTAAAACCATAATGTCTAGATCACATTTCTCTAGATGACTGCAGTATGCTGATCTGCAATCGTTTGTGAAGTATGTTCACATGTTCCCTAAATTTTTACTATTAGAGTCCAAAGTTTAGCTAATGGTTAACTTTTTATGAATTGGAACAATTCAAGATTATTTCTAAAATAATGTCACTCTTGCTCAGCTTGCATCTAGTATGCTTTCTTGAGTGGAAGAGAAAAGGATGGAGTTACAGCTACTGCTATCGTAACCCTGCATATGCCCCTAGGAGTGTGTGATGCATTTGAACACTACCCATCACACGTATTCAAATGGGGAAAAGGTTAAGAATCACTGCTCCAGTCCATCAGACTGAGGCATGGATGACTACCATCTCAGGCCAGGGTGATCAGATGAATGACAACTATGTGGTAACTGGAAATCTGTTATTAACCCCTTCTCTGCCTTAGGTACCATTGTAAGGAATAGGACTTGGAGACAAAATAAACTAGGAGTCAACCACAGAGTAACAAGCAGGGTTCAAGAACACTTGATTTTACTGCAACGGCAGGGGCGTGTCACAGAAGCACCCACAGTCCCAAGGAGGCATGGTCACTGAGCGTGGCCTTGCTCATGTTCTTAGGTTTCTGCAGTTGCTGTGAAGGAAAAGCCAATCCTAGCAGGACTCGTTTACTGGGTTGCAAAGAGGCAATTAGCATCATCTGATAAGCGTTTGTGTGGGAGTGGGGATAGGGATGGGAAAGGAGATGAAGGCAGAAATGAGGATGGAGAAATGGTAGCCAGTAACCATTAATGAGCATCCTTGGTTCAACAGAAGACCAAAAGTATGGTAGTTGGATAACTTCAGAGAGACAGCACCCGGGTACCCTTCTTCAGTGTGAAGCAGAGGCAATAATATTTTTTAAATTTATTTATTTATTTATTTATTTATTTTTGGCTGTGTTGGGTCTCCATTGCTGCGCACAGGCTTTCTCTAGTTGTGGCGACCGGGGGCTACTCTTTGTTGCGGTGCATAGGCTTCTTATTATGGTGGCTTCTCTCGTTGCGGAACACGGGCTCTAGGCGCACAGGCTTCAGTAGTTGTGGCACGTGGGCTCAGTAGTTGTGGCTTGCAGGCTCTAGAGCACAGGCTCAGTAGCTGTGGCGCACAGGCTTAGTTGCTCCGTGGCATGTGGGATCTTCCCTGACCAGGGCTGGAACCCCTGTCCCCTGCATAGGCAGGCAGATTCTTAACCACTGTGCCACCATGGAAGTCCCAGACAATAATATTTTGAGGAAAGATGGAACACTCTATCAAACTATGAATATTTTGCAGGTGATGAAGGTGGCATAAGGAAAGAAGCTGCGTTCCTCTCTATAGTGATAAGAGAAAGTGCCCCTTAATGCCAGTGCTGTTTTATTCTATGCCGATGAGGGCCTAGAAAAAGCTACAAATCCCACTTACCATTCTTTGAATTCCCCAGAAGTTCTCCAGATCAGAGAACCCAATTTCATGAGTGTTGAAAGGAGAGGAGGGAACGATGAAAACACAAGAGAGAAAGGGCTAAGAATTTAAAAGACAGATTCTTTGAGTAAGCTCTTCAGGCACACTTCATTGACTCATTTGACTGGCGATATCACAGCGTTTCTGCTCCAGTGGAGCTTACAGTCTGGCTACAGGAGCCAGAGTGATGCAGTGGGGAGGAGAAATGTACAACAAACAAGTAAATAAGCCAGCAAAGAAACCTGTAATGACAAAATGAGAAAAGTGTGGTGAAGAGAGGGTGCCAGAGAATGACAGTGAGGGGAGACTGCAAACCTTCTTAGAAAAGGGTGGTCAGGCACACCTGATGGTGATTAGGGGCAATCAGCTCCATAAGCTAGAAGAACAGTACTTTGATAGCTCAAATAATTTGCGCACATAATAATAATAATTTCTCTACATTTCAGTGAGGTTCCTTTTGAGAATTTAAGTCACGCTCAGCCGAGGTTAGGAAAGAAATAGTAAAACAACAATATTTACTGAGTGCTTATTCTGAACTCTGATTATGGATCTCAGTCCCCCATCCCCCATCTTTCAATTACAGGTGAAAGAGGAGTAGAATGTCTGGGGGGTGGTACTTATTGGGAGTAAGGGAAGGTAGACAGTCATAATAGTTTTCTATTGCCCTCTGACCGGATGCCACAAGCTTAGTGGCTTAAAGCAATACACATTTGTTACCTTACAGCAATAATTTTGTAGTTCAAAAGTAGGAAAGGGGCTAAAATCAAGGTGTGGGCAGGGCTGCACTCCTTCCTGGAGGCTCTAGGGGAGAATCTGTTTTCTCACTCTTTCCAGCTTCTAGAAGCCACCCACAAAGGAATGAACAGGGAAAGCCCGGGGCCCCCTTCCTCCATCTTTAAAGGCAGCAATGTGGCATCTCTGTGCCTGTCTTCTGTAGTCCCTTCTGTAGTCTGCCTCCCTCCCCCACTTTTAAGGACTTTTATGATGACACTGGGTCCAGCCCAATAATCCATGAGAACCTCCTTATTTTAAGGTCAGCTGATTAGCAACCTTAATTCCATCTGCAACTTTATTTCCCCTTTGCCATGTAACTTAGCACATTCACAGTGTCTGGGGATTAGAACATGGACATCTTTGAATGGCCACTATTCTGTCTGACACAACAATTGGAAATGAAAGCGGGAAAAGAAATCAACTATACCCCAATAAAAATTTATTTAAAACAATAAAAGTAGGAAAAGAGGCAAAGGCCCTCTGTCCCTTCTGGAGTTCTCTGCTCACTCTTGGAGAGTCATCTTCTCTCTTGCTTGACGTAACCATATTTGTCACAAGAGCTAAAGACATAGTAGCTGAACTACATAATAATTTGTAGGTTTATGTTATCTCGGACAAGAAACAAGGCACGTGTCCTGAATTTCCTTATCTATAACGGGACAAGGTTGAAGTAGATGGTTTCTCAAAACTCCTCTGGTGTTTCTAGTCTCACCTTTGATATATCCATGTCTTTGTAGATTATATTCCAAATTATATTCCAAAGTGTATTATATTCCACCGGGCATGTCTGCTGAACTCCCCAAGGCCACAACATTCTTCTTGACAGTTTCCTGGTTAAGTCACTGTTGTGTTTAATATATGCTACCAGCATCGATGAGGTCTTCCACCCAGGAATCAACACACGTATTTTGTGGATGTACAAAAACATAAGAATAAATCTGACTTAAAAAAAGATTGACTCCTAACTTCTGCTCTGCTGATAGCAATGTGCCTTGCATTGTATCTTGCTCATGTGGAATGATCTGTTGCTTGTGACAGAATTTGCTGTTGCTGTTACAAGCTTTGGAAGTACACATAGCTTGTGACATTAAAATATCTTCTGTTTACACAGCACTTTACGGCTGACAAAATGTTTTTCTATTTTTTGCTTCATATGATCCTCTATAACAATGTCCTGAGATTAACATACAGTTCTTTAAAATGGGTGTACTTGTAGGGTTAACTGAGTAACCAGTTTTATCATAATCCTGCATAATCATAATTGGGTCTTCGTTGCTGCGCGCGGGCTTTCTCCAGTTGCAGTGAGTGAGGGCTCCTCTTCATTGCGGTGCGCGGGCTTCTCATTGCGGTGGCTTCTCTTGTTGTGGAGCACGGGCTCTAGGCTCGCAGACTTCAGTAGCTGTGGCACGCGGGTGCAGTAGTTGTGGCTCATGGGCTCTAGACCGCAGACTCAGTAGTTGTGGCTCACGGACTTAGTTGCTCCGCAGCATGTGGGATCTTCCCAGACCAGGGCTCAAACCCGTGTCCCCTGCATTGGCAGGTGGATTTATATGCATCCTTGATCAGGGTAATAGAGGTACTAAGTAATTTGTTGGAAAACTGACCTCGAGTAATTGAAACACGGACTTACTCACATGCTGCATATGTGGCAACAGAGTGATGAGACATCCTTTATATTTTAAATTGGACATCATTTTAATGAGCTATCTCACACTGCCTTTTATCTTTACTTCTGAAAGGAAATGTGTTCATAGAATACGTTCATAGAATGATTAATGCACTTTTCTTAATCATACTTTATTCTCTAGGCATTTTCCTGCCTTCTTATAGTCTTGATATATAAGTTATTCACAATACATCTTCCTAAACACTTATCTGAGTATAGATAGAATTATACATAGGCAAAATCCCAAGAGTTACAATATTGCAACCACACATCAAGATGGCATTGTTTGTAGCTGTCTATATTAACTTTCATATGTGGATGAGTTCCCAAAATTATTTTAGAAATTAATAATTTTTCAAAAACAATTCAAACAGCCCACGTATCCTTCTGCCTTTTTAGTTCTTAAGTTCATCTGCATAAAGCAAGAGGGAGACTTTTAGATGAATTGTAAACTCATTTAATTTCCAGACATTGTCTAGTGTTTAAACACTAACATCAAAGCAAAGAGCCAATTATCAGAGTTCATTTGATCTGAAGCCCTGTTGCCTGAATTGCTATAGTTTTCCTTAGGCTGAAAAGGAAATCTGTGTCACATCTCAAAGATGTAGTATTTAAAATCACTTTATCTATAGCAGTTTAACTTGAAACATGTGTTTGGGCTCACTAACCACAAGGAGGCGTTGAAGCATCTATTCAAAATGTGAAAAGCAATTTTATTTTTTTAAAAGTTACACCTACAGTTGCTGAATTTCATATAAGCAATTATACTGCTTGTGAGTATGCATGCCTTTTAAGTTCATGTTTTGGTCCACGTTCATTTTTTATTTTAACCCCCGCAATAGCAGAAAGTGCTGCCGCTGCTGTTGCCATTGTGGAAGATTTGGGGACAATAGTAAATCCAAGTGTGTTTTCCTTCTGCTGTTCCAACTGACATGAAGGAAAATGGTGGGGCTTTCATCAGTACTGACAAAGTAACTGCATTAACCTTTATTGTCCTTTAACGTTACAAGATCTTTTGACTGTGTGAACAGAAGCATATTTCTTTAGTATTTAGAATTACTTAAATACATATTCGCAACAGCAAGAGTTTTATCTGAAATCTGTGTGTCAGTTGAGAGTGATTCCAGGGCACATCTTCAAAATGCCACATAAGAAGCATAGGACAACCCTCAGAATGGGAGAAAATATTCGCAAACAAAGCAACCGACAAAGGATTAATCTCCAAAATATACAAGCAGCTCATGTAGCTCAATATCAAAAAAGCAAACAACCCAATCCAAAAATGGGCAGAAGACCTAAATAGACATTTCTCCAAAGAAGATATACAGATTGCCAGCAAACACATGAAAGGATACGCAACATCACTAATCATTAGAGAAATGCAAATCAAAACTACAATGAGGTATCACCTCACACCGTCAGAATGGCCATCATCAAAAAATCTACAGGACTTCCCTGGTGGCACAGTGGTTAAGAATCTGCCTGCCAATGCAGGGGACACAGGTTTGAGCCCTGGTCCAGGAAGATCCCACATGCCACGGAGCAACTAAGCCCGTGCACCACAACTACTGAGCCTGAGCGCCACAGCTACTGAAGCCCATGTGCCTAGAGCCCATGCTCCACAACAAGAGAAGCCACCGCAATGAGAAGCCCACACACTGCAACAAAGAGCAGGCCCCACTCACCGCAACTAGAGAGAGCCCATGTGCAGACCCAACGCAGCCAAAAACTTTTTTTAAAAAAAATCTACAAACAATAAATGCTGGAGAGGGTGTGGATAAAAGGGAACCCTGCTGCACATTCTTGGTGGGAATGTAAATTGATACAGCCACTATGGAGAACAGTATGGAGGTTCCTTAAAAAACTAAAATTAGAACTCCCATATGACCCAGCAATCCCACCACAGGGCATAAAACCATAATTCAAAAGGAGTCATGTACGACAGTGTTCATTGCAGCACTATTTACAATAGCCAGGACGTGGAAGCAACCTAAGTGTCCATCAACAGATGAATGGATAAAGAAGATGTGGCACATACATACAATGGAATATTACTCAGCCATAAAAAGAAACAAAATTGAGTTATTTGTAGTGAGGTGGATGAACCTAGAGTCTGTTATACAGAGTGAACTAAGTCAGAAAGAGAAAAACAAATACCGTATGCTAACACATATATATGGAATCTAAAAAAAAAAAAAAAAAGAAGGACCTAGGGGCAGGACAGGAATAAAGACACAGACGTAGAGAATGGACTTGAGGACACGGGGAGGGGGAAGGGTAAGCTGGGACGAAGTGAGAGAGTGGCATGGACATATATACACTATCAAATGTAAAACAGATAGCTAGTGGGAAGCAGCCGCATAGCACAGGGAGATCAGCTCTGCTTTGTGACCACCTAGAGGGGTGGGATAGGGAGGGTGGGAGGGAGACACAAGAGGGAGGGGATATGGGGATATACGTATACGTACAGCTGATTCACTTTGTTATACAGCAGCAACTAACACCACAATGTAAAGCAATTATACTCCAATAAAGATGTTAAAAAATAAGAAAATAAAAGGCAAAAAAACAAAAAGCCAACATAGTTTTTAAACCTGAGCATAACTTTCTTACGTGCTCTTTTGAACATTCATGTTAAAATTTCCGAAACTTTTCCCGTGTTTCTATAATCCTGATTCCCAGAAGCTTTGCTGATATTGAAAAATATGAACCTCTCTGTTGCAGAATATGCTGCTCAGCACATCTTCCAGAATTAATGCTTAATCCCCTGAGAAGCAAGGACCTCATTCTTAGGAGCTGGATTGTTTCTGCGAGATGCTTCAGAGACAATTCTTTCCTGGAAATGTGGACCATGACACTGTGAAATCCTAGCGTGCCATTCTGCCATGTTGACTTGCTCTTTCTGGGTTTTGACATCTGGTTTGCCTTTTAGGATATTCCCAGCCTGTGCGACAAAATATTGACGACTTCAACACACAGCAGAACATGCAGCTGGGGAGGCTGTGTGACATCTTAGGTACAGTAAATACTTTTACACAAATGGCTCTTTGGAATGTTTATCAGTGGATGTTGATTAAATGTTCATTTTTTGCTTTTTCTTCTGTACAAGGAAAAGGCTTGGACTTCTAATCTTCTTGCAGGGCAATTGAATGTTTTGTTCCAAAGAACAGATTTATAGTGAAGTCAGTTGAATAAACAAATGACATTTTAACCAATTTACTTGGGTAGTTTTCTAATTCTCTTTGCTGCAGGCTTGAATAAGGATGTATCTCCTATAGCCCCAACTCTTCTTCATTTACTGAATCTGGCAGTGAATGAAGTCAACATTATATATTTGTGTCAATACTGTCTATTATATTATCTGAGGAATGGGTGGAAGGTAACAGAAATGAAAAGCATTATGTTTTCATTATAAGAATAAGAGGGAAATGAAGATAGATTTTTAAAAGAAGGTTTTATTTAAATATATATAATCTAGTTATGAGAAAATAGGAAGTGCCTAGTGGAAGGAATTATTAGAAATACAGACCTTGAGTGATAGACACATCTTTGTAAGAGTCAAGTTCTAATACTGGTTTGGTCAGTTCTAAATCAGACACCAACCAGGGGCCAGGAAGGAAGGATACAAGAACTCTAGGCTTTGGTTGACACTGTTTGAGGTGAGGTTTAAAGAATAAATGTTTCAAAGTCTAAGTAATAATATTGAATCAGTGTGGGAAGTCCTGGCCAGAAATTCAGGGTTAAACGAAAACTAGAATTTTTTAGTTACCAAATAAGAACTTCTTTGTTTTGTTAAAATATAATTGCTTTGGCCCTTATTTAAGCAAAACAAGGAAGAATTTTAAATTATCAATGACCAATTTAGCTGGCTCCCTGGAATGACATACTTTACGTGATTCATATATATTTCAGCATCATTATTATTTTATAAATGCCATTTGGTAACAAAAATACAACAGTACTAGAAATTTACAGTGTCCTAAAATAATAATAGGGTAATTGCTTTAATCTATTATCTAGGCACTAATATTGTTTTTCAACCTTACCAAAAAAAAATTTAATGACTTAAGATTGATTTGTTAGTGCTGAGCTATTTCAACTAAAATCCTGACTGGGTGGAAACCAATGAAGTGCAGCAGAGGGCAGACTTTGCTCTAATTTATTTGATTAATTTTTTTCTTTAGCTTTTTATATACCTTTCTATATATAGTCCAAACCATCACCAAAGAATTTCCTTACAAAGGATTCTTATTAATAATGAGAAGACTTAAGAGTATTAGGCTTCTATTTTAAATAATTCAATAATTCAGTCTATGTCTATCTGCAATGGAAAATTTTGCTAAGATGAACACTTCTGAGAGATTATTAACCAAATGCCTTTTCTTGGTACACTATCTTCATGATAACAATGCAATCCTAAAACCTCTTCAAGAGAAGTAATAAAAGTGTAGAAGTAAGTGAGAAAATAGAAAAAGTACTTGCTTGTGAAGTAAAAATATGAAGAAACTAGGAAAATTAGTGATAATTTTATGGAAGAATAAATGATTATCTTTCTTTAACTTGCGTTAGTTCCTAGTAAAGGGTGTTGATTTTTCTGCTTATTCAGGGGAAACAAAGGTAATCTGATCACATTAAGACTTGTTGTTTGGATACTGGCTGTGAAGTCAGGGTATCAGGTGGAGAGACCTCAACAGCTTGTATCTTCACTTCCTAGATGAGTTAAGCAAGAGGGTGACCGATACTGACTACTGACTAACAGTCAAAACAATCTTCATCTTCTTCTTAATTCCTTTCCAAAATCACCTGTCAATTAATTTTGAACATTTGTTGATTCACAATCAAACCACCCTAATACTGGATATTACTGTTACTGATTATAGTATTCCTTTGCCAGAAATGAACGGGAAAGGTAAAATTAGTAACATGATTTGTTATCATTTACAACCCAGAAATTTCTTCCCAAGAAAAATTTAGTTTTCTTCTGCTATGGAGACTTTATTAAGTTATTTTTGTTGTTTGCTTTTTGTGTCCTTTTTTTATACTTAAAAAAAAAATACTAGTTTGGTTTTAAAGACCACTAGTTTAGTAAGACACTAGACTCTTCCTGAAAACACGAGATTTCGGAAAACGAATTTGATCATTCAGCAGTTGGATACAAGTTAATTAACTACTGTCTCCTCAGTTAATTTATTTTGAGGTTCATGTGACAATGTGGTTTCAACATTAAATAGGAGCCACTTAAATATTTACATTTATGGAGCACCTACTCTGGGCCCAGCTCTGGGCCAGTTCAGAAGACATTGCTTCTAGCCACAAGATGCTCTTCTCCAGAACAGATTTCTCCTGCATGCCACGGGTCTCACTAATTGTGAAAGACTTTCCAGTTCCCGAATCTCTCCATTCTCCCAGATCCCTTTGGTCAGCTCACAAGTATTTATTGAGTGGCTCCTGCATACTCGACATTGTACCAGGGCATGGGGGATTATATGAAAAGTATACACCTTGCCTTTAAAGAGTCTGGACGAACAAGATTGAAAGATTTGGAACAACAGGATGGAACAGCAGGGGACACTACTTCATCGTGTTAAATCTTGAGGCACTAGTTAAAAGGAGCACAAGTGTGGAAGGCGGGGTGTGGAACCACTGTTAGCTGGCCTAGTCAGGGTGGGCTGTGGAGCAGATTGGTGCATCTGTACTATCTGCTGAGCACCTACTATGTGCCAGATACTGCACCAGGTGCTTTATATATATTCTTTCATTTCATACTCTCCAAAACTCTGTGCCCCAGGAGACTTTATTCCCCATTTTACAGATGAAGAAAGCAATGCTTAGAAAGGTTAAATAATATGCCCAGGCTCCTAGAAAGCTGAGCAAGCATTTAATCAGTCTATGCTCTGTATACTCTGCTAAACTGAACAGAGGAGTCTTAAAATCTCTTCTCAGCCCTACTTGACCAAGGAAATATTTTACAGTGCTCCCTCCTCCAACCTTCCCTGGCCACCTGGTCTGCATGTGTCTTGTGTCCACCACCCTCCACCATGTTTTACAGCTGTTTATACATGTGAAATGGTTGCTCCTCACAGGCAGCATCTCAGTCGCTTTGATTCTGGTATCTCCTTCCATGTCTAGCCAAGGGCTTTGCCCCTACTGATCAGTCAGTTATTTTACAAAAATGAATGAGTGACTCCACCGGCTGCTGGTTTCCAGTACATACTCCCTAAAATATTCTGCAGCCTGGAGTGGGGGTAATCTCTTCTCACCATTCCATTCGAATGGGATATTTAATTAGAATTTCTTTCTACGCACATAATAAGAAGTACATCTTGAGAAGGAGAACAGTTAAATTAAGATAGTGTTTCTTTTAAACCAAGAATCACTAGATGTCCTATTTAAGTAATATACTCCTCTTTGGGAATGGAGAAAGGAAAAGGTTGCTTTCCTGAAATAATCATTGCTATGGTCATAATCAGACCATTTATTTGGACAGAACATTCCCTGAATTGGCCTTGCCAAGTCCAGGCAGCATAAGAAATTGCAATTTCATCAGCTTTCGAAAGTTAACAGTTCTGTTTTATAATTTACTAAAGTTAATGGAATAAATTTTTAAATCAGTATGCGAATCCCATTGATATTAATAGGAGTTCTGGAGCTAAATCCCTACGTATTATTTGAAAGTACACTTCCATGGTACCTCACAGCCCTCCTTCTGAAGGAATCATTGTGTCTATTTTTTTGGTGGTGGTGTTATTTATCTTTTCTTTAGAGAAATGCTAAAGGACCAAAAAGCCACTTAAATTGCTAAGATCTGTACAAAACCAATCTAAATTAACTTGAATGTGGCTTTTGGATATGCTCTTTATTTTAAACTGTGCAACATCAATCTGATACCAGAGCTCGTAATGTCTTTTACCTTTATACCAGTAATTAACATTGTGCCTGTTATTTTTAGATGCCAACATAAGCGTCATCTACATCTGCTCCCATCAAATGAATGACGAGTTGCTGCTGTATTACGATAAAATCCTGAGTCTACAGGCAGCTGTCAAATCAGGGAAACTTAAGGACAGAAGTGACCTGCGGGACAGGTTCAAAATTATCACCCCTGAAGCTATAAACATCTTCACTGTGAGTTTGTCTTCTAATTACTATGGCTTCCGGGATGCAGTAAAATTAAATTGGAAAATTTGTAACTTGCAACGTCCTGGTGCACATCAGTGAAATATTATTGCAGGTTTAACAGCTTTACTGATTAGACTACAGGTCGGACGATAGGAAATAAATATCCCAGTTTAACTTGCAGACTTAGCTGAGCTATCGCTGCCCAGTTTCTCTGTAGCTGAAGCCCAATTGTAGTTATTGGATTGTACCATCAACTAGGTGAATTTATAATATCCACGGTTGCTTTTTCTCAATTTTGTGTGGAGAACACCGAGGCACAGAAAGGCTGGGTCTGCCTGTGGTCACAAAGCTAGTTAAGGACAGAATCTAGACCAGGGCCCCTGTTTTCTGATTTCCACACTGGTATTCCTTGTTATTCCATGGGGTTTTTGTCCCTCAGGGGAATTTGGTCTTATTTACCATATCACATGGTTCATAATGAACAAGGTTCAGATTTTTTTTTAACTTTTTTAGAACTGATTCTTAATGAATGGAACGAATACTGAGCTGAATCTCATCCCTAGAGAAGAACTTCTGGGAGATTCATAGAACCATGGGGCACGTTCTAGAATAAGGTAGTGCAAGAGATGGCTTGAAATGAATTTCTCTATATTTTAACAAGAATTTAAGCTTTCCATGGTAAACAATCAACATTTTAATACCTAATGGAGGACTTCCCTGGTGGCGCAGTGGTTAAGAATCCACCTGCCAATGCAGAGGGCACAGGTTCAATCCCTGGTCTGGGAAGATTCCACATGCCTCAGAGCAAGTAAGCTTGTGCACCACAACTACTGAGCCTGCACTCTAGAGCCCGCAAGCCACAACTACTGAGCCAGTGTGCCACAACTACTGAAGCCCATGTGCCTAGAGCCCGTGCTCCACAACAAGAGAGGCGACCACAATGAGAAGCCCACGCACCACAACGAAGAGTAGCCCCTGCTTGACGCAGCTAGAGAAAGCCTGCATGCAACAATGAAGACCCAATGCAGCCATAAATAAACAAATAAATAAATAACCTAATGGACTATGCACTTTTGAGGAGACTGTTTAATATAATCTAAAGGTCTGAATTTGCTGGTGAAGATAGCTCTCTTCATTCGTAAGTGAGATGCACCAAAGTCAACTCTCTATCTATTGTCAAAGAAACTGATTGCATGGTTCATGTAGGAAGTATCTATGTGTTGAGTTACTACCTATTAACACTTCAGATGCACCATGACTTGACCAAAGGAAAAAAAATCCTGCCAGGGCTGGGGAGGGATGCTACAGCATTTCTACTTTGCTGGTACATTCAGTGAATTTTACTCTCTTCTACCAAAATGAAGATTTTATTTTTTCATAACTAGATACCTTGATATTCCCATAAAAGCTCTCCGCCTAGTTCTGTTTCACTGGCACCACTTGGCTATGGAAGAGAAAACAAGTGCAGGATCAGGACAAGCAAGAGAAAAGACAGGAGACAGGGCTTCCCTAGTGTCACAGTGGTTAAGAATCCACCTGCCAATGCAGGGGACATGGGTTCAAGCGCTGGTCCGGGAAGATCCACATGCCGTGAAGCAACTAAGCCCATGCGCCACAACTACTGAGCCTGCGCTCTAGAGCCTGAGAGTCACAACTACTGAAGCCCACGTGCCACTACTACTGAAGCCCACGCACCTAGAGCCCGTGCTCCGCAACAAGAGAAGCCATCACAATGAGAAGCCCGCGCACCACAACGAAGAGTATCCCCCACTAGACGCAACTAGAGAAGGTCCGCGCGCAGCAACGAAGACCCAACACAGCCATAAATTAATTAATTAAATCTTAAAAAAAAAAAAAAGAAAGCAGACAAATCATCACCACTTACTTATAATCTTAGAAACTCCCCAATATCCTCCACCAGTGCAAGGATTGCTTTGGTGCTTCCTAGCTATTCCCTGGCCTCAATGTCAGAGTTACTGTGGATATTGGGAAGTAAGGAACTATCGTTAGCGTGTGGTTAATTTCCTGATTTTCTCCAGCCAGAAACTGGAGCTAATGCCTGGTAGCTGCTAATAAACAGTTTCTGCATATCTGAAATGCCAATATACATTGAAGAGGCATGGAATGGGGAAGGGGCACTAGATTTGGGAAAAGGAAAGTGAGTAAACAGCTAACATTTATCAAATGCTTAGCATACATTTTCTCATTTGATACTTAGAACACAGCAGCAAGACAGAAATTATCAATTTCCTTCTTTGGCTAAGGAAACCAACACTCATCTTCTAATCCCAAGTTACTGGTGGGGACAGAGTATGAAGCCAAATCTGTCTGACCCCAGAACCCCATTCTGATCTGGAATGACAGCCTTGCTCCTGGATGACCTTGTGGCCTTGGGCAAGCCCCTTTACCTCTCTGGTCCTCTGTTATTCATCTGTAAAATGAGGTGATGGATTAGATCATTTCAAAGTCCTTTCCAGCTCTGCAGTCCTATTACCTGAGAAGTGAATCCTCACCGTCCACTCTTCACCTTCTAAGAGGAGATAGGCAGTTGGTACTAACAGACGCACGGGGTTACATTCATAGTGTAGGTTTGCATCTCTGTGAATAGAAACAATTAGGAAATATTTTTAAGTACTTAATACTTCTCATAGTTTAAGTTTAAATTATTTGAGTAATTAATCACTCATAGGCAATCACCTCTCTAAAATACAAAAAGTAAACTCTTACTTTCAAATCAGTTCCTGCTCGTGTTTAGTTATGGCTTTATTTCTTTTTAATGGGTTTGAGAGATTGCATCAATGCTGACTTTCTTTCAAATGCATGGCCTTGAGGAGATTTTTTTAAAGTGTGCCAAAAATCTGTTTGTACATCTCTCCAAGTTACTCTACAATGTTTGAATTTGTAATGGTGAAAATGCTGTTATAAAGTCATCGTGTATGTCTATTTTTGAACATTTTAATGTTTATGAAGACATCCTAAGCAACTACCTTTTGTCTCAGGTGAAAAAAAAATTAGTGGTGATAAATTAAATGTAGCTATAATGTTATGGAATTAGGAACAGTTTAGATTTTTGTCATCTGTGTTAATCCACAGCCTGGATCTGATGACACTAATTTTCTCTAAATGGTCACACAAGACCTGCAGTCACTAATGTGTCCTCTGCCATCACTTACATTCAAATCTTTATTAAACACACGTTGAACACAATACTGTGGTACCATCTTCCCTGAAGAATAAGGCATGCCCAGAGATGACATAACAGAGTTGGGTAGAATACTTGCCAAGAGAGATAAACAACCCTAGAGCAGACAGAAATCCATTCCAGCCGGAAATGTGCAACTTTAACGTTAGGTTCTATTGCTGCATCTACCAGCCCCTCATCACACTTCATAAAACTACCAGACCTCACTACTCAATCTGTAAAATGGGAGAAATCATGGCATCTATGGCATGAGAACTGTGCTAATACTGAATTTGAATCCTGCCTCTGCTATTTACCAGCTGTGTGACTATGGGCAAATCACCTGAGCCTCAGTTTCTTCGTCTCCAAAACAGGGACTGTTAATTGGTACAGTGTTGTATGGATCAAAGGAAAGAGTACTTAACATGAGAGGACTGCCCCCTTTGAAACATTCTTCTAGGTACCCTGAAAAGCCTACCACATACTTTGCGACTCAAGTCACCAGTTCTACAAGACACATCATTTTTTCACATTTCCTCATTGGAATAATTTGTAGGGAAAGGAAAGGAGTGAACTAAACAAGGGGGATAAACAGTGATCAATTAGACGGGAAACACAAACTCACGAGTTGCTGTCACCAGCCATTGTCTAATGGAACACGGGATTTCCTAGAGCTGCATTCTCAGAAGCAGGTTTTTGAAAATGGATTTAAATTAAGAAAAGGCATATTGCATAGACCTAAAGAGCTTAGAATATAACACTTGCTCTGAAGGAAGGGTTCAACAGGGTAAATCATAAAATCCTCTTCTCAGAGGAGGTTTTTATTTTGTCTTTTGGCGGGGGGGGGGGAGGCAGAATATACATAACATAAAATTTAAATCATTTTAAGTGTACAGTTCAATGAAATTAGGTACATTCACAGTGTTGTGCAATCATCATATCATCCATTTTCAAAACTTTTTCAACATCCCAAGCAGAAACTCTGTACTCATTAAACAGTATGTCCAGAAGAGCTTTGGTTTTAAAGGGAATGTTGTATCACAGCCGGAAGGACCCTAGAGATTTCTAGTTCAAACCCCTCATTTGAATGTGGGGAACCAAGGCTCAGAAAGATAGAGTTTTCTAAATCAACTTGCAAGTTACAAATTCAGACAGAACTAAAATCCAGGGGCTCTCCTCAGTTGCTTTCTCTTATACTCAGCAGTCATACCCTCCAACAGTTTGCAAACTGGTGCAGCAAATACTCCTCAAAATAGTGGCTCGGAATTTCTCCACACTTCAGTGCCATGTTGAGTACATAATTTTGACTAAAACCAGGAGAGAAGGTGCTAGTGTACAAAATCCCTTGAACTCCATTAAGACTCTCACGTCTTGCATGATATTATTTGCATGACATTTTAATGACTTTATTTTTTTAAAGTTTTCTCCATAATAATATTGATAATTACTACCATTGATCGAATATCAACTCAATGCCATGCATTATAACAGGTGTTAAACATTTATGATCTTATTTTATCCTTAGAGGAACCCATCAAATGGGTATTTTTATTCCCTTTTAGAAGATGGAGAAACTTAGTCTCAAGGAGTCTAAGTCATTTGCCCAAGTTCGGGTTGTTTATAACGGATAGAGCTGGATTCAAAGACAGAACCATTTGACTCCGAGGCCCCATCACTTTCTCGTGTGCCATGATGCTCTCTTCTCTAGAGGAAATGAGCACAATCTTGGGTTCCCATATTCCAGCCTAGGCTATGGCCATCCTCACCTGCTAAAATCCTACCCATCCTTCAAAACTTACCTCAACCCCGACCTCTTTCATAACAATAATACAAGCTCACATTCATTAAGTGCTTATATCCAAGGCCCTATTATAAGTGCTTTACATGTATTATCTCATTTAATACTCATAGCATCCTTATGAGATGGGTACTACTATTATACGCATTTTACAGATGAGGAAACTGAGGCCCAAGAAGAATGAGTAATTTGCCTTTTCAGCTTTCCCCACTAGCACGTGGCCTCTGCCTCCCTCCTCCCTGCCTCCAAGACCCTCTGTAGCTCTTTATGGCCCTTCTCTGCCTTGTATTAGTTATGCATTAATGGTACTCATCTGTGTCCCCACTCCTTGAGCGCAGAGATATGCTTGTATTAGTTTTGGTGTGTGTTGACCATCTGGCTCCATCCTCTGCCCCTTATTAGACATGCTGGAATTATTTATTTAATTGAATGAGACAGTCACATGTATTGCTGAGCTGGGTCTAAGTAGTCAAAAATAAAAAGAGTTTTCCATTGGAAAAGAAATTTGAGTCTCACTGAAATTCTCAAATATTTTCCATTCGTGAATCCTTTCTGGAGTGTTGGCTAAGAACCATGATGATCATCATAACAATACATAGTCTCTGAAATGGAATTTTTGGTAGAACTTTGGGAAGAGAGCATCAAGTCAAGTGCCTTTTTCCTACTGAATCATTTAAAGGGTGGCCAGAATAGGAGTCCTGAACAGTGAAGAATACTATGGGGTTTTCTCCTTCATTTTTTTGCATTGATTTTCCAGACCCTTTAGTGTTAAACCATGCCAGAAGTGTTGCAGAGATGAATCACTATTATCCAAAGGCCACCAGCCTCTTTTCCTTCTGACAGAAGGATAATTCCACGTGGGTCAAATAAATACAGATGCGTAGTAATTAGTTCTATTCCCAGTGAGCCTATTTCCAACACACTAAAGATGTGAGCGATTATGGAACCTCACCCCAACAGCTTTTATCAATTTAAACTGCTAAACAACGGGATAGTTCATAACCCAGCCTGTTATCAATAATGCATTTATTGTGCGTAACATTAGAAATTAGGTGTGTGGACCAGAAAAAGAACACCTTTTAACAAGAATAATATGATCTCCCCCCAGAAGCAGCATATGTGCCTGGCCACTCACCTGATGTACAGTCCCAAGGCAATCAAAAGAATAAAAAATCTCATCCAAGGAAAAGAAGCCTACATTGTCAGCGGGCTCCTCCACAGAGATGATTTAGCTGTGGCGGATATGTTAGACGTACCCATCCTGGGCCCAGAGCCTGAACTAGCTCATGTCTATAGTACCAAGTCCGGAAGTAAACGGGTCTTTGAAAGCACCAATGTGCCAGTCCCTCCTGGAATATATGACGTCTATAGTCACCAGCAGGTATGCAGGGTGGACAGGCGAGGCTCTGTTTAAATATTTCACATTCTCTTGACCTTACGGGAACTTTAGGTCTTCTGGTGTCAGCCCTACCCAATGAAGAATATTGTGGAATACTTGAGTTGAGTTGATGGGATCTACTTTAGGCCTTCATGTTTCAAAGTGTCTTCCTAGGGGCCTTACAGAAATTGTTGTAATTCCCAAAGTATTTATTCATTTGGATTAAGGAACTGAAGGCCCTATTCATATACTAATCTGCTATCAATATTTATTGACTTAACATGGATTAATTCATCAACATATTAGTTAGCAGGACCCTAAGAAATGTGAGAGTCAATTTTGGCTAAAAGGAGCAGGTTTGGAAAGCTCCAGGGAGTGAGCCCTTTCTGCCGAGTCATGTTGCAAAGGGCATGTGGCAGAGGGCTGCAGATATCTGTGGCTCTGTAAAAAAAAAAAAAAAATCCTAGCTCCTCAGGAAGTGGCCATATAGGAAGGAGGGGGGAAAATTCCAGAAAGGGGAAGTAAAATGGCTCTAGGAGGAAACCTATCTGCTTCTGGGTTTTGCCTTGGTCCGAGTCTATGGCTATGCATTCTTCCAGCAGATAGGGCCCTAACTATTTGGAGAACTATTATATAATATTAGTCACTACAAATGTAGCCACTAGAGAACTAGAAATTAGCCACTTTGAGTTAGCTCTGGCAGGTGTTCTCCCATTTAACTGCTATTTTTTTTCACAATAAAGAAAATAAAGGACAAATGGCTGTTAACATTTCCTAACCTCTGTTTCAATACATCTCTTAACCATTACTCTGAGCCAATCACAAGTGATTCCGGGCAGCCACTTCTAGGGAAACTAAAGAACTGTACACAATGAGGATGTTTGTAAGGGACAATATTTAGGGATCACGCTTCTTCTCTCAGTTGCCTGATCCTGATGCTCTGCACCTCATAGCCGCTGAGCCCCAAAATCAAGCTTTTCAACAAATCATACTTTTCAGAGACTAATTTGAAAATTTAGCTTATTAAATTGCCCCAAAAGTGTTTCAGTCTTGCTAGATAGAGTGTTCTTGGGCAATACACGGGCTCATGAAGGAAGTTCCTCTTAAAGATGGCAGCGTCTAGAAAAGGCACAGGCAATCTTAATAGGATTAAAAGAGAGGGGCTCTTCCTAACCTGGCATGTCCCTTCCATTGTCATTAACCTCCACTGGAATTTGAAGGTAACAGAGTGGATTGCTTAACTCTGCTTCCCTGTAGAATACAAGTGAAATGCATTTTTAAATGATACAATTTCATACATGTATATTAAACAATCTTCAAAGCCTTAAACTTAAAATATGTGCAATATTTATACTGAGTGAGTCTTGCTTTTGTCCCCATTGATGAGAACTCAGGCTGTCTTTGCTATGAAATATTTTAGAACTTGATATGTTAATTGTGGTTAAAGATGCAGGAACATTTAATGCAGTAAAGCCTCCCCCTAATACTGATATTCAGAAGTAGGATAAAAACCTCTCCTCATAGACAAATTGGATTTGAAGGATGTCATTTCACCTATGGCATGTGCAAATTGTATCACAATAAACTAAGTTATAACTAAGGTCCATGCTATCTGTTTGGAAAATGTACCTCTAAGGTCAACAAGAATTGAAGTACTCCACTGAGATTTTTCCACATAGTGCCTATCTGAACATGTCAGCGTTTTGAATTTGCAGATGGTAATGAATCAATAACACTGAGTTTTTACCGATGTGCATCATAAACTTAAAGCTGGTGAAAGAAAGCTGTGATTATCTTAATTTAGGTTAATAAATATTCCTGGCTATCAGTTGGATTTTAGCAGTAGACATTTTTCTACTTCTGCCCTACACTACACCAGTATAAAATGTATGGCAATTAAAAAATATATTACATCTTTTGAACAGAGAGATTCAAATAGAAAATGATAAATGTTTGGCAATAGCATAAAGTCATTGGTTTATGATTAAGTAATTTATTTAAAAAATCCAACTTGAGCACAGTGAGCATTTCCTGTTTTGTTCCATAAAGTAACCATGCAAGTTCTCTTTCTGGCATGGGTTCCATATGAAATATTGACAGCTTTGGTTAAATAATCAAAAATGGTGACGCTATTTTAAAGCACTGTTCAATTTTCACTTAAAGATAGCGCATAATTCTTTCCAGTGGTGCAGTCTTTACAATACTATTGATCCTTTTCATTACTGTACGGGATTCATCAACAGGCACCCATTTATAGGATTCTCAGAAGCAACAAACAATAGGATTTAGAAGAAACAGATAATAATTCTGTTAGTAGTTGAAACTTCCAAATATACAATACATCCAAACATACAATGAAAAAGGCTGTGCCAGAACAACTTTCCTTACACTGGCAAAAGAATTTTATTGGATATT
The DNA here is from genome assembly GCF_005190385.1 of Monodon monoceros. NCBI lineage: Eukaryota > Metazoa > Chordata > Mammalia > Artiodactyla > Monodontidae > Monodon > Monodon monoceros. The sequence goes on from NW_021703778.1 coordinate 70,121,255, forward strand.
AACAGTCCAAAGACCATTTCTACTTCTGCAATGTATGACCGTAATACAACAAATAGAATCTATCTTCTCAACACAACAGTAGAGAAAGAAGGGATGTAACCTTGGAAGGCACATTTAAAAAACCTTCCTAGGCTATGCTCATAGCCATATGGTGTGTAGACCAGAGTACTTGTCATTTAAACACCCAAATTATCCACAGACACTACTTGATAATTAGGGAGCTAAGACAATTTCATTTTCACCCTAATTGAATACCCCCTGGTTGCATGGGGCTTCCAGGGATCCCAAGTATGCCTGTTTTGGTATCACTTCTACACTGCTGCATAGTGTAACATCCCCAGGAAGATTTGCTGGAAAGACACAACTCAAGAGAACAGATTGTGCCTTTAATCAAAATAATTTTAATCTTCCAGCTCCAGATTTCAACAGAACTATAATCTCGAGTTCTTTCACACTCTTTAGTTTTAAAAAATCCATTTGGTGAACAAAAACTTATCAAAGGTGAAGAGAATAATGCTGCAGAGGCCTCCTTAAGCACAGACCATGGCCAAGAACAACATGGGGTAGGCTCAGGAGAGAGAACGCTTGGTATTGTTTTTTCTGTGCAGTATAGACTGGAAAGTCAGATGAGAAGACCAAACAAAAAAATCATTTTGTGATCTAATGAGTTATTTTTCACCAAGGCTCTACTAGAACAGTGTTACTTATAATTAAGTAATCTTGCTATAGACTTTTGTCTGATTCAAACTTATCCCAAATGGCTTGTTGACTGTTTGGAAAGTTGCTTCTCTTGCTCCTCACTTCCTTCTCCACCTCACCCTTCTCCTCCACCTCTCTGCAGGTTGAGATGGGCAGCACAGTGGAGAAGAAATGGGCTTAGGTATTGGACTCAGAGCAGCCTGGGTGGAGTCTCTGCTCTGCCACTCAATGCTGTGTGATCATGGGCAAGTTATTTAAATTAGCTGAGTCTCAGTTATTTATACATAAAGCGGAATTAATAATGATGCCTACCTCATAGGTTTTTATGAGTGTTATGTGAAAAAACTCGGAATTCCCTGGAGGTCCACTGGTTAGGACTCCATGCTCTCACTGCCAAGAGTCCGGGTTCAATCCCTGATCAGGGAACTAAGATCCCACATCCTACAAGACACGTGGCGTAGCCAAAAAAAAAAAGAGAGAGAGAGAAAGAAAAGAAAACTCATGTAAAGAGCTTAGCCAAAGGCCTAGATCCTACTGAGAGTTCAATGATGTTAGATATTATCATCATTATTATTACTATGATATTAGAGCTTGAACTTCTATCCCTGAAACATTCATGTGACTGAGCCCAGTTCTTGAGGGAATAGTTTCAAATAAGACGTAGGATAGGTGTGTATTCCAAGAAAGTTGCTTTCATGAGTGTTTTATCTCCTTTATGTGTCTTGTACCTACAATACACATAATACACTTTGTCAACTGACCGGCCAAATGTATGTATTTCACGTACACTAACGAGGAAAAAATTAAATGCTTTATAGACAAGAACATTTAAAAGCTCAGCAAAGCTCCAAACAGTTAAAGTTTTCGAGACTATAACTTTTTACAACCTTGAAACTATAAAAAAAAATTGAAGAATAAGTAAACACATAATTCCCTGAAAAAGGAAGAAAACAGTATCAAGATTCAATTACAGATATTCACAGGTTTTTTCCTTTTGCCTTTAAAAGCCAGCAAATGATAATTTCATAATTTCTAATAAGATTATACTTTTAAACATGTCTTTAGTCCCACTGGTGAGTGGTTTCTTCACACCATATACATATATATACACACACATACATGTATCACATAAAACTTCTTCTAATCTGTCTTAATAACTAGAAGAAAACCGAATGAACAAACTGTTTGAAATAAAGACACATGAGAAGTACCACAACTAAGTTAACACAATAAGGAGGAATCCAGGAAACTAAATGTTGCTGTGTCTTTGGCCCCACAGATAATAGAACAGGTGAGTCAGCTGGTCATTGATCACCTGGAAATCCAACGCTGGCTCTTTAAAATGGACTATGAGTTTGGAGGAAATGGGACTGCATTTTGTGACATTCCATCCCACCTAAAGTGCTACAAGTGGGTCCTAAAGGAGAGTCACAGATACAGCCGTGAAGACTGGAGCAAGAAATGGGCACAAGTGAGTGTTCGATGGTAACTTAAACCCGAAGTGTCTGTGAACAGATAGGAGATAAAGCAAAAGGCTCTGCTAGAAGATAAGGTACTTTCTTCTAGGCTCAGCTGCGTTATCTACCAGCAGTGAGACCTTAGGCAAGTTTTTTACTTTCTTTGGCCTTAGTTCTTATATACAAAGTGAATGAGGTTGATTAGGTCATTTTAAATGTTCCTTCTTGGAGCCCTAAAAGTCCTCAAATTGATTATGATAATTAGGAAGTAATCTTTTTACCATATTCAAATAACATTACAAACCTAATAATTTGCTGTAAGTGGGTCTTGATCATATGCTTCTAACAAGTGTTGTTATTAAGCTAGTTGTATTTTATTATGAGAGAGAAATTCTATTAGTGAATGCTTGTCACCTGGAAGCTAATGTATAATAGCATTCTGTCAGCAGTCATATGTTTTCGAAGACAATTCAAGGAAATTTATGTAACTGCTGGTGCCTGTGAGATGTTGAGAAAATAATACATTCCAGCAAGAAAATCTCCCGGCAAGAACTGAATAGGTAAAAACTCTTAGCATATGAGCGACGTGTACAGATTTTTCCACACATATTGATGGAAGGATGAATTGTACAACTTCTTAGTCTGTTTCAAACTTGCTTAATAATTAGTTTTATATGGCCTCATATATGAATTATCCCCACCATTCTAAAAGTTGCATCATTTTGCATCCAGAGACCTCGACTTGCCTGGCTTCTCTTAATCCCAAGCTCTGTTTTGGCTGAGCTACTGGTGAAAGCATAACTGATGAGGAAAATTCAGACGCAGGTTCCCTTAACTGATTCCTTCCCCACCGATGTCTGTAGTAGTGGGCTCTGCAGTGATTTGCATCTGCTTTGAGCATCCCACTATACGAGTATATGAATCAAGACACAAGTGATAGAAAGGGAGGGGCACACAAGAGAGAACCCCATTATTCTTGTGAAAGTGAAATGACGAATAAATCTAGAGAATAGTCAGAAGGGAGAGTTCCCTTTTACAAATGTTACTGTTCTCCTCATAATCTATTCCGGGCTTTTCTTCCCCCTTCATCAGTGAATGGACTAAATGCAGTACTTGTCATGGCCAGCTTTTTACATATTATTTAAAGGATACCAAAATGAATTACTCTTCTAGAAAAAAATAAAACAGGGAAAATGTATTTAATTTTGAGGCCCATAGAGGTTTCTCTTGTGTTCTCCTTGGACTAGATTTTGTTTCATCTTATATAAAAAAAAATTTTAAGCAAAACTGTTGAGATTAAACCATGAAAAGTATGACTTTTTTAATCTAAAAGACTGAAATGTTAATGTACAAAGTATTTGCTGTCTCAATATTTCAAACCAATTTTCATAAAATTCTCCTGACACTAGACTATGATAAATTTGAAATGTTTGACTTTAAGTTTTAAAAATATTTAAAATATTAGCATTTGGCTGAATTGCATTTAGAAACCTGAATATATATTATTTAATTTCAATTATTTTAAACAATACCATTTTAAATTGTCACCAAATACATTTGGCATTATTGTTAATGTTGTCAAATGTGACACTTTTGAATAATTAATAATCTGTCTAAATCTTTTTTTTAACTTAACAAGGGAAAAATCATTATTATGAAATCTTTTTACACTCTGAGACCTGTGCTTGGCCAGGGTGTGGTTAGAAGCCAAAAATAAAAATAAAAAATAAAGTAGTTCCGAAGAGCTTTTTTTTTTTTTCTTTTGTGGGAGACTTTTGACATTCTTTTGCCTTCAAAGTGAAATTGCATTCAGAGTGGAAGTGAACCGCAATTTCCACTGAGTGTAGCTATTGAAAATTTAGGATTAGAATTATCTTTTGTTCCAGAAGACCGTCATAATGGTGCACATTTAGACATCAAAACATTACTTTATGAGCACAGGCATGTTTTAATGTCCTATTACAGTTTGTAGACCTGTTTCTTTTGATAATGAAGATGTTGTGTCATCAAGCCTAGCCTGGCACATACAAAACATATGCTGGCAGGTTATTAAAAATTTCAGCTTCTTGATGAAAGACTATCTTGCAGGCTAAAAGTCCAGAGAAAGACTCCATTCTGGGAGAATTATTAGAAATGAGAATATGACCGTAAGCACTAAACTATGTTAGTACTTACAAATAGCATCATTTGCATAGCAGTTTATGACGTGATACCATGATTTTTCTCATTGGTATGTTGTAGGCAACAGATTAAAAACAGTGCTGTTTATGGGAGTTTGAACTGTTTTGAGAGGCTCTTGCATCTTATGTAAATATTGGTTTTAGATGTAGGCATGATTCAGTGTAGACTCAAGGATCTAATATAAAGATCATCTTTTTTTCTACCTATCTAATTGAGAACGAGAGTTATTTGGTTGCAGTTGAGACTTGAAACAGTCATAGAATCAACAAATGCTAAAACACTGAAGTCACATTTAAAAAATCAGTGTTGACATGTAGGTGATTTTAGGAAAAGCAGAATGTTACATTATGGCCACAATGGAAACAACACAACTCTCATTTTTTTCATGATGGCTTGGTACCAACCTTACTCTCTTCATCCTACCAGCTAACAAAACCTACTTCCGCCAACAGGTTCCAGGAAACTCACTCACTTAAGTACTCAATGCTTGTTAAGGTTCAATGAATCTACACATGTGTGCATGCTCCAAAGACCCCACTCCCCAGTCGGGGGGATTTCATTTAGTAGGAATAAAGGCTTAAGCAAAGACACACCTGTAGGGGAAAAACCTTCCTGGATACTCTCACCTAAGACAGTGTAGGGAGACCCAGGTAGACATCTGTTGTGGTACTAGTCCTTCTTGTGCCTTTTTCTTTCTTTCTTTTTTTAAAGGGTAAAATTTCCCTCCCTTGCTCCTAGAAGATTGGCTTGGTGGTACTGAGGCCTGGTGACACTGCTTTAGAAGAGTAGTTGCCAGAATACTGGCCTAGATGTGAGATTTAGCATTTTGTCGACCCATGAATACACTATAAGGTCTTGACATTTCTCCATATTTCTTAATAATAGAATTGTACCATTGCATATTTGATCCACGGTTGGTTGATGTGGAGCCCACAGATACGGAGGGCAACTGTGCAATGCCATTTTATACATGGGACTTGAGGATTCTTGGATTTGGGTATCCATGGGAGTCCTGGCATTTCAGTCCTTTATGTGAATTGACTCATTCAATCTCAGAAAAAAACGGAAGTTTTTACTCATTTACTTCCACACCACTTTGATACGGAAGGTATTGTCACTCTGTTTACCGATGGAGAAATTGATGCTTGGGAAGTGCAGTGACTTGCCCAAGTTCACACAGCTAGTAGATGATCCGCACCTAGTTTGGAACACACATCCACTCCTCCTGGCCCCATGCCCTTGCCACACTGAGCTGCATCCATTTAGAAAAGACCCGTTGTTTGAAAGCCTTAGAGTAGTGTTCTCCCTCAGGTCCCTGCCGTTGTGGCCTGCTGCCCTTGTGGCAGATTGTCTGCTTTCTACAGAGACTTGCGGGAAACACAAACGTCCCACAGCTATTGCTCTCAAATTTCTTCCCTTTCCTGTCTGAAAGGAGAGCTGCTGTCCTGTTGCCGGCAGGCTGAGATGTAATAGGGCCATCGGTACACACACCTCATAGTGTCAGAGAAGAGGCCCTGTTGGGTCTGTAGGATTCGGCTTTGCAACCTAACTGCCTCACGTACCTACTTATGTGCATGGGTGAGGAGAGTGAGTTTTAGATGTCACCCTTTGATCGTTCACGGAGGTGACAAATTTCCAGTGCCTTTCTCAACTTAGTACACCAGCAAGATCATTTTAGTGAACCTGTAAAGTCTCCCAGAGCTTAGAGGAAGTAGCCTATCTTCACAATCAGACACAGCATTAAAAATATAGTGAGTTTTTAAAACCCTGTTTTTTGGATAAGCAACCACATATTTTGTTTGTTTGTTTTTAGTCTCCTGTTCCAGATTGACATGTAAACTTCCTCTGAAGCAAAATGAGGTCTGGAATAGGCTAGTATGAATAATTGAACATTCAGGATAAGTAGGAGGTGGCCTGGCTTCGTGGGTTCCATAGCCTAGGCGCCCAGAGGTTACTCGGGGGGAGCCATGGGCAAGTCACTTCAGCTCTCCAGGTTTCTATCGCTTCAACTGTAAAGAGAAGTAATATTAGTACCTGTCTCCTGGGGAGGTAGTGAGAATTAAATGAGATAACCTTTGTGGGTTGGCTACCAATGTACTTAGCACATAAGACTTCAAGAAATGCTACTTGTTATTAATATTACCATAAAATTGCATTACAGTTAAGTTGTAGGTAATATTGAACAAGTACATACAATTTAATCTTTTTATGGTGATTCAGAAGGTCCTGTAGCATCTTGTAGGCTTCCAGAACATTGTTCTACGCATCAATTATCATTACATAGGATTGTGGCTATTGTGGATACAGAATGTTGACCAAGTTGTGCCTACCCAATGATTTACCCAGACAATACCTTTAAAAGAATAAACCTTGAAAGCAGCCTGGTTTCTTATAATTTGAAAACAGAAAATAATTCCAGTTATTTAAACTTCCTACATGTTGTATAAAGAGGCATTGACCTGATAAAGTAGAGATTTTTCTGACCACAAGATTGAGACCCGGTTGCTTCATTTTCCGGTTCCAGTTGGTGTCTTTTCTAATTAGTGTAGCAGCACGTCACCGCAATCATTGGAAAGTCTTAGTCATTTACATATTTTTCCTTATCTCTGAAAATGACTTAGAATGTTTTCTTCCAGTTCAATGGCTGTTTTCATGAAGCTGCCAGGGTTGGGTGTGAGGTGCTTCTCTGTGCCTGAGGAAGATGACAGGAGAAGGAAAATTGCCTCCCCAAGTTAAATGAAAGCTGGGTCCCCCTTCTGAGGACCTATAATAATCAGCTATACAAGCTGTTGGTTTGTGTGTCCTATTGATTTAATATGCTTCTAATCAGTACATAAAGCTATGGGCCTGCAGTGTTAATTTTTCATATGCTTACAAAGTACCCTTTGATTTTCTGTCACACGTTAATTACAGCGTTTTGCCATTAAATAGGAAGCTTTGTGTAAACTAATTACTAGGTAATCATTGTCTACTGCAAGCATGCTGTTTGTACCTTTTATTTTATTCTAAAAATGCACAGATCTCACAGTCTGGAAACCCTCTACCTTCCAGCCATTAGCTCTCACTAATTCATAGCATTATTGTGGTGAGAGTATAGGAGTTGTAATTGTTGTGGTATCAGAGCTGTTAATTACCGGAGTAAACAGTTGAAATGGTGCCAAGGTCTATTGTACAAGGCAGAGAAAAGGAGGTTTAAATGTTACTCCCACCATCTGGGGACTAGGGGAGAGGCAAATGCTTGAGAACAGCAGTGAGGCACTATCGCCTCAGCTCCAGGGTTGGCGGCCATATGGATCCGGAATATTTTGAATCAATTTAACTACCAGTTTTCGCGATAACAGCGTGGAAGGAAGGAATAAAGCAAAAGATGAGAGGAACAAGAACTGGTTATGCTTTCACATACAGGAAGTCCCACTGGAGTTCTTTTGGAAATATCTGCTTCAAGCCACAGAGCAGGCACGGATATTTGGAACAGATTCAGAGTGGGTTTTACTCTCCTCTGCTGGCCACTGCGCCATTTGCTTCTGGTCGTCTGTCCTCCATGCCCCTCGGTGAGAGAGGGATGCCCTTGAGAAGACCCAGACTTTCGTGTAATTGTGCCAGAGCAAACAAAAAATCCTCACTTTTGGAATTCACTGATTTACTACCCTGGTATTTTAATAAGCATGGTCTGTAGAAAAAACAACAATACTAAATATATAATGCTATCACGTCCGCCTCAAGTATATACCTCTGTACACGTGGAAATATCAAAGAAGGTACAGACTCCGATTAAGAAAGGCAGATGCTTGCCCATTTATTTTGTATGAAATTAAAATATAAATCCTCCTGATAGCCTCCCATTTCAGTCGACAAATTCACCCCACTCCCCACTACTTGAATGAAAAATCAAGTCCAAAGGGCACATGTGTTTTCTTTTGCTTTTAATTTTCAACTAAAGAGCTTTTTCAGCATATGCAGTTTTCTCAACCAGCGATATTTCTCTAACTGGAAAGAAAGAAACCTATTGTCAATAATAATAATTATGGCCACTACCATTTGTGGTTGATTTTTAAACTGCGTGGTTTCTGCTTTAAAATATTGTGTAATCTTTAGAACAGTCACATGCTTTTACTTGATGTCACTCATATTTAATATAATTGCCTTTAAACCCATTGTCCAACATTAAAAATATCTTTAAAAAAATCTACCCCTTGCTGCTGTAACTACTTTTTAATATCATTCCCAAAACACGAACATATTCTCCTTTTTTTAAACCACCCTGGATTATTTATTTTTAATTGTTCTTTTAGCAGATGTTGAAGTAATTCAGAGAATAGTGTAAACAACTCCTTTAAAGAGAGCGATCACAGATGACCACATACACCATGAACCAAGGGCAGTGTCTGTCCGGCTTTTATGGTGGCCGCTTTGGCCCACAGGAAAAATTTTTCCTGCTTTTGTGTATGTGCAAAGTTCAAGTAAGAATTTCAAGAAATGCTTAATCTTTATCTATTGAAACCCCCAGCATGCAGTGCGACAGGGTGAGCCTAGAAAGAAAATCATGGCCCCCTGTGGAGAGGGGAAAAAAGAAACAGCAGTTGAAGAGCTGGAAAGCTGAAAGGGAATGAACCTCTCTAGCGTTTCTGGTCGGGGCGAAGCAGTTGTGCTGAGCTTTGGAATGGAGGCGCAACATATGTGCCTCAGTTGGACAAAATGCTTCTCGAGTCAAATCAACTGCTAGGCCTGCACGTTGGTGCAAGGTGGAGGCCTGGATAATGAGGGACAGACTTCTCGAGAAGCAGCGAGTGGATAATGCGACATAAGTATGGAATTATATACCACATTTTCACCATTCTGTTTAATGAGAGCCGCCACCACAGCGAATCACTTGCCACACAGCCAAGATGGGCCATTAGCTATCAAGGGAAAATTGTCTTTTGCTTTCAGCAGATGGAGCAAATATTTTACAAAACAATTTTACATACCAAAAGCATTTGTGTGCCTTGGTAATGTTGGCTGTTTTACATTATGTTACTTTCTACAGCAGCATAATTTGCCATCTCATCGAAGGCAAAGTTGGCATTTTTGATTTTTAAACTCTCAATTAACAATTAAACATGGAGTATTAAGGTAGTCCTTAAACTTTAAGTAGGTGTGGGAAGTTGTATATGACTTGCTGGAGACATTTTCATTTTTTCTTCATCCACTCAGCCTATTTTTGCACTCTAAAGAGGGACGATTGCTAATGATTTTAATGGAAAGGGATGAGTGAAAACCTCACTACTGACTGCAGAATGAGAGTAACCAATGCATAGAGTGATCAGAGCCTTTGCTGGCTTAAGCATCCAGCATGGATTGTGGATACACGGTTTGGCCCACCCCTTTGTATCAGTTTAAAATGTTTAATATTCAATAACAGAAAATCCAACTCAAAATGACTTTAAAAATAAAGAGAATTTTTAAAAATAAAAATAAAAAATAAGCAGAATTTATTATTATCAGCTAACTGAAAATCCAGAGATTGGCTCTGGCATCAGACAAGGCTTAATCCAGTGGCTCAGTATCACTAAGGACCCAGTTACTTTCCATCACTCCTCCGTACTGTGCATAATGTCTGCTCCATCCTAAGGCTGGTTGTCCCCACGGTCGCCAGATGGCTGCCAGTGGCTCCTGGAGCTTGTCCTTAGTCAAGTAGCTCCTAGAGCTTGTCCCCGGTCAAGGTAATAGGAAGAGAGAACATCTCACCAGGCAGCATTCTCAGAAGAGCATAAAAGCTTCTTTCTCAGAAGGCCCCAGCAAGTGTTTCCTAACACCCCCAGCAAGTGTTTCCTAACACTTGATTGGCCTAATTGGGTCATGTGCCCTTCCTGAACCAATCACTGTGGCCAGGGTATGGCTTTGCTAACCAGGGGCCCATCCCTGGAGCTGAGCGTGGAGTCACTCTCAATTCTTGCATAGCTAAGAATGGGGTAGGGACAGTTCCTGAAAGGAAGTTGGGTATATCATTACCTGGAACGAGGGGACAAAGATGCTAGGCAGCCAACAACAGATGTCCATTCTACCATTTGTCATAAATTTCACGGCACAGACTTAGCATCACATGTGGATGATCTAAATCTGACCCAGATGGACCATCAATGCCCACTGATGGCAGTTACAGACCCAGATCTCATCGCACTATGGCATACTGGTAGCAACTAGATTTGAATCCCAGTTTGCTACTTCACGGGTGTGTGACATGAAATGGAGATGATAATTACTACTTCAGAGACTGGCTTTGAGATAATAAATATAAAATCCCTGGCACAGACCTACCACATGGTAAGCTTTCAACAAGAGAGAGCTATTGTTTTACCTAAAAAATAACTGTAGTGGTAAAAAGTGTCCTGTGCAAGCAAAGTAACCTTCCTAAATTCACCCTCAAATTAGGAATCCCTCCCTTCTCTCCATCTCTGTGCCGCTAGCCTTTCAAATCCTGAGCACCTTTCATGAAACCCACACTTTCCCTTTGAAAGAGGCAGCAGGGGTGGTGGAAACCACTCACCCCAGAACCAGAGGCAGCCAGAGAGCTCCTGTGGTCTTGCTGTATGAGTGTAGAAGCGCCATCCCCTCTTCTGTTACACGAGACATTTGTCTTAGATGTTCCGATGGCCTCTTTCAACACTGACATTCTTGCTTAGTTTTTCAAGTGACTGTCTTGCCCCTTTCGTCCCTATTCCTCCATTTAGGGATATCAGAAGACTCTATAAAGCAGAATCATCTAGGTAGGTCCCTTGGTTTCTCTTTTGAACAACACCAATGTCTGATGTGAGAGATTGGAGGTGATTAGCCGAGAAGTTATTTTACTTAATTCACCACTGCCGATCCAGCAAAGAAGCTTCTGAAATAAAAGGAGTATTGGTGAGATTGATATTTAGAGCATCTAATTTGTATTCTTTCTTCCTCCTTGCTCATCCTCCCCAACACACACACACGCACACACACACACAAACACACACTCATACTCACACACACACACACACACACTTAGAATTTACTTGGGAAAGTTACCTCTCTGGAGCTTGAAGTAGCTTTAGTCATTGAGGGCACTATTAAATTGGATATGCTAGCAGCCTCCCCTGAGATATCCTGAATTTCTTTCAGTCAAATATCTCTTCCTTCAAATTTATACTTTCTTGATAGAAAAAAGAGAGAGAGCTGAAAGGCAAAGTCCATGCTTGATAGACAAGAATCTCTAGGATGCATTGGTCAGGCTGATGGAGGCCCTGCAGTTATCTTGGAACACTCCAAGGTCATGACTATCACTGATGCACTCTGAGGGGTAAATATGGATACTGGGTGACAAGGCTATGCAGTGGCACAGATGCGGCTCAGGTTCCTCCTGGATGGGAATTGCTCTAGAGCTATTAGCTCCACAAAGGCCAGCAGCTAATGTGCATTGCCAGAGCCAGTGCAATCATAATGGAATGAAGATCTGGAACTGATTTTTTCAAGAAGTGAAGTGTATTTTTCTAACACTTGTTTATCACCCATGAGGTCTAAGCTTTCCTTTCCACACCTCCAGAGTTGTTAGCTCTAAACGATCTGCTCCATGTGGATGATAAACTCTCTGAAACACTAACCAGTAGTAGTCTATCACCTTGATGTGCCTCATGGAACTACTCATTTCATAAGTATGTAAGATAGAGAATCTGTGCCCCGGTTGCTGGCATGTAACAGATATTCTACACACACACACACACACACACACACACACACACACACTTTGCAAGGGTGAAAAGCAGTGGGGAAGAAGGCAAACTAGCAATGGTTCCCCCAACTCCGTTGTTTTCTGTCTTCGGTCACGTGTTGAAAATCACCCACTAACAGAATCTGACAACTCAGCCAGTGATCTTACACAAGCCCCCTCACTCCAGGGGCCTCTACTTGCCATTTGTAGAGCAGGGGAAACAATCCTGTGCTGGCCCACCTCAGAGTGTCGGTGTCAGGACCAAAGGAGATAATGAATGTGCGCCTGCTGTGACAAGAGGAAGTAGTTTATGAATATGGTTCTGATGATTCCCATGAATTTGGGGGTTTGTGTGGCACGGTTTTGTACATCTGTGTCTGTGTGCATCAATGTGCACTTAAGCTTACTCTGAACAGAATAAGCCCAAATGGCTACAGATCTTCCGTTATCAGCATCTGCCCTTAAAGTTGTGGTAATTGTGTTTGAACTATGCAAAATGATAAACACTAGAGAACAGAAGCTCCCCCCAAGCTGAGAACTTGCATCTGATGTCTCTTCATTGCAACTAAGGCCATTCTTAGTATAATCCTTCTATTTCCTATCAGATGCTTTCAAAATAAAGAAATAAATTGAACAGGTAATACCTCCCACCCCATTATTTCTCTGCCTATCTTTTTCTTAGAGAGTTCCTCGTGGCCCCAAGCTGCCTCTGTGTGCCCCAGCATCCCCTATCGAATGTCACCCTGCAAGTGCCTTCGGCCCTGTACTTCTCATGATGGGACACAACTTCCACAGCAGACTTTCCTCTAGGAAATTTACCCCCTTGCTATGGCTTTGTACGCAGCACAAACGTTGTAGATCAAGGCAGAATGGCTGGCTTTGTAAGCAGAGGCAGTGAGGGCAGCCTGACACAGTGTCCAGATGCCTCTTGCAAGCTACAGCCTCACAAGTTAATTATTGGCCTTCATATAGCATGTTGCATCAGAGGTGACACTTCATAAATGTCATCTCATTTATCTTTCCAGTGCCCCTCAGAGGCTGGGAATCTCATAAAATCCACCCAGGAAGAATTGGTGCTTCTTAAGTAGTCATCCCCCCAGGTGGTCCCTGGGCAGCAAAGAAGAAGCCTGTTGCGAGGTTTCACATTTTCCCTTATTCTGTAACTTCAGCTCTTCGGGGCTGGGTCCCTGTGTTTATCACCGCCACGACTCAGTCCACAAATATTGAGTGTTCCCTGTGCTGAGCGCTGGGGAGCCTGACCTCAAAGCCACTGACCACGCCATTAAGGAGCCCCCGGGGGGCTGGAGAGCATGGGGAAAGGATACCCCACAGGGATGGCAGAGAAGGCTTCCTGGGGGAGGGATGACTGGAACTAACTCAGAGAGGGTGAGGAGCAGTCAGCTAGGTGAGGAAGTGGGGGAAGGAAGGCGGAGGAAAGACATTGAGCCAGGGCAGTTCGGGGCGAAAGCCAGAAAGGAGAGAAGTGAGGCTACATTAGGAATCAGAGGCCAGGTCACAGAGGGCCTTTGTGTGTCGTACTGAGGAGTCTTGACTTAATCCTCAAACAGATAGAGATCTAGTTTCAAGACTTAGGTGGCAAAGCTTTCACACACTCCTTCATTATCTCACCTCCATCTCTAGTCTCCCCGCACCCCAACACATAAACACCCTTTCTCCTTAGTTCAGTTAGGCCTGACATTCTGTAATTTTTTTCCTCAATTTTTTTTATTGTGGTAAAATACCCATAACATAAAATTTACCATCTTAACCACTTTTAAGTCTACAGTTCAAAGGTATTAAATACACTCGTATGTTGTGCAACCATCACCACCGTCCATCTCCATAACTCTTTTCATCTTATAAAACTGAAGCTGTACCCATCAAACACTAACTCCCCATTCCCCCTCCCCCTGACAACTACCATTCCACTGTCTGTCTCAGTGATCCTGACTACTCTAAGTACCTGTCATTTTCTGCGTGAATGAATGAATAAATGAATTACTTCTCTTGAACTGACTTGATGTGATAGCAGATAGCAGATCACTGGATAGATGGTTCAACGCCTTTCAGAAACAGGGCAGAAAGGGCCCTTTAATCAGGGCAGAACAAAAAGGAAGTCTCCACTGTCCTTCCTGGTAGAGAGCCTGCCCTGCATGGGTTCCTTCCTTGACATTTAGTTTCCCAAGCAGGGTGGGAATCTACAGACGTGCTTCATCGTCCCAGCTTTGGGGCGCTGCATGAATCATAGACAATTGGTCTCTTTCGATAGAGTAGGATGGTTTTAACTGAAACAAGCGTCAAACAGAAAGAAAGATGGGTGAGGAGGACAGTGCTCAAAGAAGGAACCAAGAAGGGGGGTCCAGGTTGTTGGAACTGCGTGTTTTGTGTGCTTGTTTCTGGTTTAGATGCAGGGCCTTGGGGAGACGAGGTAATGTACAGTAAAGAGCAGAGAAGATGTAAACTGTGCAGGATACAAAGTGCTCGGGCTTTGACAGCAACTTCCCTGCCTATTAACTCCCAAGGTAGAGGCTCCTTGTGTAAGCTGGCTTCCCCAGCCCTTCTTCACGACCCCCAACTGTGCAGAGAGCCACCCTGAACAAGGGTGGGCGGCGGCACTCTTCCTTCCTCATGGCATTTTTGTTTTGTACGTCAAGCACTTACTAAGCTAACTAATGAGACTCTACCACCAGGATTTTCTGGATATTTCAGAAATTATTCAGGTGACTGGGACCTGCCTAGAGTGTACTCTCAGATATTTATTTGTCTTCTATTGTAGATTTTCAGAGGGCATGGGACCCAGAATGAATCAGATGTTCCAAGGAGCTGGGGGAGGGGGGAGGACAATCACTTTTTAAAGGCAGAGAAATTGAAAATAAATAGCTGTACAGATGATTTCTAAGATTCCTTCCTGCCCCACTCGCCAAGGCTGATTCTTTTCTGATTCTTCCAAATACTGATGTTCACTCAAAGATTAAAAAGTTCCCCAGCAACCCAAAGCAACCCTGAGTTTTTCTTGTCAATGTCCTATATTTTGAATATGAATCCTGCCTATCAAATGTTTTGTGTCTAGTGCCCTGCTCTTCTTCTGAGAGGAAAAATATCTGAAGAGGTGGCTTCTATCTAAAAAATTTTAGATAGTCTAAGACTTTCCAAAAAAAAAACAAAACCAAAATGTCCCGACAAACCGAGTCTTTTCATGTCAAAAAGCCAGGTTTCTTATTCATCAGAGGGTTTCCTACTGTTTTCATTTTGACAAGATGCTCTGTAGTTTGGGGTTGTTGTACAATGACGTGGGGCCAGCCTCACATCTAGGCAGATGAGGCTATGACCTAGTGGGGCACATCACGTGACTGAAGCCAGCCCCCCTCCCCATCTCACTCTTCCAACCTGCCCCCTCCTAAAATCCCACCTCTACAGGGTCAGCCATGGTTTAAGGCTTTGATACCAGAGTTACACGGAGGCCCCCCCAACCAGGGGGAATGGGCACGGCTTAAAGAGATGAAGGTGCCCAAGAAAGACCCTGCCAACTCCATGATCTCTCCCAAGATCAGCTCTGTTAGGGTCATACTATAAAAAACATTCCCATCTGGGTTGCCAAGGGGGAGGGTGGGTAGGGAAGGGAAGGAATGGGAATTTAGGAGGAGCAGAGGCAAACTATTATATATAGGATGGATAAACAACAAGGTCCTACGGTAGAGCACAGGGAACTATATTCAATATCCTGTGACAAACCGTAATGGAAAAGAATATAAATACATGTATAACTGAGTCACTTTGCTCTACAGAAGAAATCAACACATTGTAAGTCAACTATACATTAATAAAATCTTTTTTAATGAAAAACAAAATTCCAGTCTGAAGGACCTTAGGGAGAAGGTAGTGAACCCCACCTTTTACACAATGGGAAACTGAGGCCCAGAGTAGGGAGGCACAGTGCCCGAGGACATGCCATCGGTCAGCCTGCTGTGGGTCTGAAACTGGGGTTACCTGATACCCAGACAGAAGGCTGCCTTTTGGAGACAAAAGGCACGATTAGCAGCAATATTTAGGGGCCAAGTCACTTTGAAATATGAAAATTGAAAGGGCTGGAAAAATAGAGAATATTTTCAAAATGGCTTTCTGACTCTGGGTAAACAGTAACCACATTTTTTTTGCCTGTTGGAGGCCTGGTTTTTAATCACTCCACAAGCAGTTTTCATTTCTGTAGTAAAATTGCTTGTGGTTCTATTTAATTTGTTTCTGCAGGAGCCGGCTTTGGTGAAGATCTCCGAGGAGCTGGCGGGCGTTTTAGCACAGCACGCACAGCCAGTCAATGAGAAACGGTTCCCGACGTGGAGGAAATTCCTCCAAACATTTCTCAGTCAAGGTAAATAAGACTGTAAAGCTTCTATTGAGCATTAGTCTGCACAACCTTGAATTCTAGTTTTGGGTCAACCTGGGGCCAACTTGAATACCTTGCAACTCTTGTGTTGGTTTAGAAAAGTGCTCCTACAAGCAGACTTTCTTTCTCTTTTAAGCTTTGCCTAAATATTTATCTTGCACTCAGCCTCTTAAGTAAGCAGGAACTGAGCATACCAAGCGTGCCATGCATAGCTCAAGATTCTGACCATATTTTTGCACCACAGACTTCTCCTGAGAAGTAGGCTTTGGAATCAGATGACCTGGGCTTGGATCTCATCCTTGACCTTGAGGTAGGTTCTTAAACCCTCAGGGGCCCAGTTTCCTCACCTACTTCACAGGGTTGTTGGGAGGATTCAATGAAATACAGATATGAAAGTTCCTTCCGTGGAGCCTGACTCAAAATAAAGTCTTTAAGAAATGTTAGTTTCTCCTTCCATTTTCTAGGAGAGCAGAAATGGTCTCACTTCCAGTTCTGAAGGTAGACTTTGTAAATAAGATCCTCTACAGTCCTGGAGCAAAGTCAGCCTCTGTTTCTTTCATCCTCCTCCTCTTGACTTCTCCTCAATTTTCCAGTGACATTAGGAGGTCAGTGGATGAGGGAATGAATGGAGCAAATGCTGCTTATCCCCAGTTGGAGAGGTCCTGTGGGAGTGCTACGCCGAGGCACGGCCACACACTGCCCCTCACTCTCCAGAAGGTTACAGTGTAAGGCAGATATTCCTATATGCTTACCCACATGAATTATAAGAGAAGGCTAGGATACAGACCACAGAAGATATCTTTCCACTCTTTACCACTGTCAAACGATGATAATATATTAACATGAATATATAATAGTGTTATAATAATATTATATCAGATGCTAACAACAGCAGCAGCAACAACCCAGTGGCGAGAATAGCACAGTGAAGATAACATAACAAGCACAGTCTGTGCTTACTATGTGCTAGACTCTATTCTAAGTACACCTATATTAATTTCTTTGATCCTCCCAACAGGCCTATGAGGTGGGTAGCATTATCACCCTTGCTTTATAGAGGAGGAAACTGAGGTACAAAAGATTAAGTAACTCACCCCGAATCACTCTGTGATTACGTAGCAGAGCCAATAAAAGGCTAGCCCTGTGCTGCTCCAGGAGTCTTGGCCAGAGCCAATGGGTATATTTGCCAAGGAATACCTCCTAGCTCAAGGTATGAGATCGCATGGGAAATGACAGATCTGTTGGGCGTTGGAATATACTGCAAGGCAGAGTGGGGTGGAAGGGCATAGTAAACACTCTGTTAATGAATTACTTAAGCAAGGCATCGGATGGCCCACCATCTAACAAGAATGCTGAAAAAGGATTCTTCACTGGTGCAGGGAGAAGCGCGGGGTGGGGGGCAGTTATAATGCACAATCTCTAATGTCTTCTCAAATCTAAATTTCTGTGATTCTACAAATTTCCACATGCACCCACTGCCAGAAAAGTAAAGCTAAAAGAGTCAACCCCATGCATAAATGGAAGAAAATAAGGTACATGTAATAAAAAATGGTTAATAATAAAGGATTTTTTTAAGTTAGGAGGGGAAGACCATGAAGATCTCAGGTCCATACAGGACAGGATGTTAGGAAGTTTCCAGATCTTATAAGGTCAGTCTGCAAACCTTCCTCTAATCTATTATCTTCATGGGAGCTTTGTAGATTAGAAAGGGTATTCCCAGCCACTGTCTCACCTGAGCTGTATAACCACAAGCTTAGGCTTTGCCTCAACCTCCTTCATCTCTATCCTTTCTTCCTCTCTCTCAGTCGTGTTGTAATCACAGTGCTTATTTATGGGAGGCAGAACAAGCTTTATTAAGCCAATTTTATAGAAAAAGAAAGAGGCTTAAAGCTAGGAAGTGACTAGGGCAAAATCACACAACAAATTCGTGGTGAATGGGAACACAGTTAAGATCCTACAATTTTAGCATGTCTCAAAAATCCAGTTCTGGTAAGTCATGTGTTTTCAAACCTCTGCGGGCTCTGAGCCCAGTGCATACAGCAGGCCCTGCATAAAATGCTCACTGACTGAGAGAGGCCTTCCCCCAGGTTTCCTGACCCTTACACCATCTCCTGCCATCTTCCCCTATTGCCTGTTTCATTTCATTTCTACTCTCTGAAGTGTGCTTATGGTCACAAAGTGTGCTATAGATTTGATTTCTACATTGTCATAGGATTATATCAAAGGCAATACATTTTTAAAAGAGGAATTAATTGCTTCGAAAGGAAAAATATTAACGGTGAAAAAACCATGGTTCTATTGCTGAGAAGACAATACAAATAAGCTACTTTGAAGTAAAATAATCTTGTAACTGTAAAGGACAATGTGTTTTCACTGAGGCACCATCTTTCAAAATGTAGGTGATAGCTAAAGCCACAAAGTTTTCTGAATCAGAGACTCAATAGGTTTTTTTTGCTTTTTCTTGTGCATTGTGTCATTGCTGTTTTATTACCTTTACCTTGCTAAATCCCCAGCAACCGGTATTTGGGTACAGCACACACTAGGAACCTCATTTAAAGAAAAGCACATCTCAAACCAACCAAAAAGATAAATCAGTTTTCCTTCTGAAACTCAGTTTTCTTTAGGACCAGCTGCAACCACATTTATAGACATTTAAAGAAAGTGCCTTTTGTATAAAGTAACAGATGGCTGCATTTGAGAATTGTTAAAATTTCAGGATTTAACCATATATGCTGTTCAAAGCCTGTGAGCAGAGGTCACCTCCCAGCAAATTCCTGAAATACAGGCCAAGTTTATCTTAATACTATCAGGCTTCAGAGGCTGCCTTGTCTAGGAACACTTAATTGTTTTTACTTTTAAATTATGTTATCTGATTCTTCACAAATAATATTTAAAGTTTTTTCTGTAAAAGGGATATATACAGTAAGATTTACAAGTTAGGCCTAAAAATAGAAAATAGGGCCATGTGAATTCTGTGGACACCAATGAGCTGGGCCACAAATTTATCCAGGGCTAATTTGTTGCTATGAACATCAAATTTGCCTCTATGATTTTTGTTATTCAGAGCAAAAGGTAAAACAAGATAAATCATGAAGCTCCCATTATCAGCACGGAGCAAGCTTACCTGATCTTCAAGAATGGCAGCATCTCCTGGCTCTATATTTTAAAACAACCAGCTATATATAGAAGTCCTTTGGCTGACATAATGGTCAGTGTTCTCTTATGCCTGATAAAAGCCCTAACCTGTCAAAATTTCAAAAAGCAGTGAAGTTGAACAGAAAGTGGAGTGGTCATCAAGGTACAAACTGTGGACTGTGGGCAGTTAATTCCCCCTGAGGGACTTGCTATAGTCCTCAGGTTCATTGTTTATGTACTGAACGGGCACAGGCGTGATGATCTTTACAGTGTCTTCCTAGTTACGATCAAAACTACCATTCAGGGCTTCCCTGGTGGTGCAGTGGTTGAGAGTCCGCCTGCCGATGCAGGGGACACGTGTCCGCGCCCCGGTCCGGGAAGGTCCCACATGCCGCGGAGCGGCTGTGCCCGTGAGCCATGGCCGCTGAGCCTGCGCGTCCGGAGCCTGTGCTCCGCAACGGGAGAGGCCACAACAGTGACAGGCCCACGTACAGCAAAAAAAAAAAACAAAAAAAACAACTACCATTCATTGAGTCCTACTATACACCAAGCATTGGGCTAAATACTATAGACACAGTATCACGAAGATTCACAACAGTCTGGTGAGGTAGGTCTTATTATGCCCATTTTAAAAATGAGGGAAAGGAAGTTCAGAGAATTGAAACCACTTGCCCAAAGTCTCACAAGACATGGCAGATGCAGGCTCTGAGCCTGAGTCCCTCTGCCAAAGCCTGGGCTCTTTCCTCTTGCTCTAATGGGCACTGTCCACGTGAGCTTGTCCGTTCACCTACCCATGCTTTTCCCCCCAGGAGGCGTGATCGAAGCATACCCACCTTCAGAGAGCGTCACCAACCTGACAGTGGACATGCTGATAGAACCCAATGGGGAAATCAGGATACTGTCAACAGGGGACCAGTTTCATGCCGAAGGCCCCTTCATCTCCTCTGGGACCACTATGCCTCAGACCTCATTGGATCCCCAAGTTCTCAGTTCTTTGTGCCTTCAAATTGGAAATGCTTGTAAAATGAAAAATGTGATTGGTTACTTTTCCATCAACCTGGTGACTTTTATTGATCCAAGGACCATGGAGCAGCAGGTAAGTCGACTTAATGCCGTATGAAATACTGAAATATGTAAAGGCTCCACACCGTCCATGCCTATGCAACAGGGACTGTGAGGGAGCTTCTAAGATTCACTGCTCTTCTGATGACCATGACCATTTACATGGTCCATGGCAATTTGGATGAGACCATGCTTTATGTCTGTAAATACAGGACCAGTGTTACCAAGCAAAGGGCTTGCTGCCCAATGGGTGCAGTAGCCAATACAGTACTATGGCACCAGCTTTTAAGAAAAGAAAAGGCTTTATTGTGAGGTCAGCTGGCAAGGAGACAGGAGGCAAGGCTCAAAGCTGTGGCTCCCTGATCTGGGGTTTGGTCAAGCTTTTACGAGTTAGGGGAAGAGGGCTGGTATGCAGGGAAGGTTTTCACTGAAGGGCGCTGGAATTTGGCCGTTTATGGTGAGGTGTGATAAAGGGGGCTTTAGCACCGGCTCTTCAGGGACAGCAGACCCCTCGCTTCTGTAAGGGCTCTGGCATTCAGGTTCCGGTCATGTCCAGGTCCTTTGGTTTCATGGGAAGAGAGACTTTGCTTTCGGGTGTTGTCTGAGGTCAAAATTTTCTCCTCGGTGCATACTTTGGCTGCATGACTTGTGGTTTTGTTCTGTTGTCTGTGAAAAACAACTCAGTTTCTTGTTAGAAACAGTATAGGGCTAGTTTCAGGCTGGTTCTGCCGATACACCAGGGTCTTCTCATTCGGTACAACTGGAGTTTAAATGACTGCAACTCATTCCAATGGGGCCTCAGTTTGCCCATTAATGCTCTGCCTGTATCTTATTGTGAGACTGCTTTATGCCATCCAGGGAGTGAACCTTTCTAGAATCTGTTCTTAAATAGAAAGTTAATCATTAAAAAGGAGGTAAGAGTTCTTGTTTCTGTTCCTTTTCTTATCAGTAGTTCACCAGCAACTTAGGTCGTCAATTTTTTCTTCTTAAAAAAAGTGTATTGGGAAATATTTCATAAATATAAAAAGGTCTAAATACTAATGTAATGAACCAAGACCACCTCCAGTCCTGTGTACTCCTTGCCAATCCCCCTTGCATGGCCCTTTCTCCTCCCAGAGGTATCCACCATCTTGCAATTAGGACTTTTATTCCTTTTCATATCTTTATGCTTTTACTGCATGTGAATGTGTTACTCAACCATGTTCATTTGCCTGACATGCAGCAAGCCAAAACACTGAAATGCTGACGTTTGTAGCAAAGAAAGGGTTTATTCACAAGGCAGCCAAGCAAGGAGAAAGGAGAACAAGTCTCAAATCTGCCTCAAGGGGCATGAGAGATTTATGGGATAAAGGAGCAAGGTGGTCGTAGGCTTGGGGAGCGACGGGACAGGTGACTGGAAATAAGAGAAAGGTGAGGGAATTGTCATTCTGCACAGGAGTTACTACTAAGCTACGGGCTTCTTCATGGGAGGCGTGTTAAAAAACTGAGGCACTTGGCATGATCTGAGGGTGGAGTTTTCGGCCTTCTGATGTCAAAATGTCACTGAGCTGATACTCGCACATGCCCAGTTGGAGGGTCAGTGGTCCTATCCAGTCTTAACCAGCTCAGCTTGAACTAGACACAGCTGACTCCAAGTTTCTGGGAAACATCTCAGGCAAACATCGTTTAGGCTAAGTGCAGCTTGGAGGACATGCACTTTTTTATAGTAACAATTAAAATGACTTTGATCGGTGAAGGCAGATTACAGGTGTAATGGATTTATATATTTAATATGTGGTTTAATTTTGTTTCTTTTAAAATTTTTATAGATCATAACATCCTATGTATTATTATTCTACAACATGCTTTTACTTATTCAATATTTCATCCACGAGATTCTTCATGTGTACATGTGTGCCTCTGATGTATAATAATTATAGATAATTTTTAATCTCTTTTGCCCCAGAAATTACAATGTTTAAATTCACTACTACTTCATGAGACTTATTTTTCAAAATGTTCAGTTCCTCTTGTATTAGTGTTGGGTGACCACAACTCTGTCTAAAGGATGGAATAACCTCCTGCCTGCCCTCTCCTGATACCCTCTGGCCATCCAACATTGTAAATAGACTTTAGTTGTTTTGTATTCCTTATTCTCAGTTTTGCAATTCTCCATTTCAGTCAGGTGATAGTTTCAAAGTGAGAGTTTATGTTTTGAGCAGTTTTCAGCTTGTTCAATAATCATTTTCCATTTGCATTCCTGAGCCCTCCATTGGTTTTATATTCCTTTCTCAGGCCCACACATGGAAAGAGAAAAGGACAAACTGAAGGGCATTCAGGAATCAACCTGGGGTGGAGTCAGGACAGGAACAATGCCCTCTGGCAAAAGGGCTGGATGGCAAGGAAGCAAGGGGACGAGATGCAGGAGAAGCTGCCCTCTCCAAATGCTTGTCATGAGAAACAAGGATTAAATCTGTGATCCCTGGGGCAGTAGGGAGGATGGAACTATGGGGACAGTTGACTTATGGTTTTTATTTATTCAAGTTTGGTATAGGGAGAGTTGCACGAGGCAATGAGAGGTAACTTCTCCAGACACAGAGCTGGTCCTGTCCCAGAGCTTACTACTGTTCCTAGCTTCTGGACAAAGGTCCCACATTTCACTTGGCTGGTCCCATGTGCCTTGACAGGCTTTGCTCGCCCTAACTCCCCCTCTTTTTCTCTCTTTTTCAACCCCTTACTCATCATATTACCTCCTGCCACAGGGATTTTACACATGCTGCCCCTCTGCCTAAAATGTTCTTGCCTCTTCTCTTTTACCTAGTTAACCCCCTTCGCATCCATCATATTTCAGCTCCAGCCACACTTTCTTAGGGAAGCCTCCCCCGAACTTCCTGACAAAGTCAAATTCCCCTGTTTTAGGTTCTCCTATCATCATGTACCTCTCCTTTATACCACTTGCTTTTGTTACAATTTAAGACTTATTTACATGATTACCTGATTAAAGCTGTCTCCCCCTGTACAGTATAAGCTCCCTGCGGAGATATATTATGTCTCTTTTTGCTCCCCATTCAATTCTCAGCACTATCTCTGCCCCAGCACAGAGTAGGTGTTCAGTAAATTATTTTTTGAAAGAATGAATGAATGAATAATAGAGGTATTCTAGCAGATGTTGGATGGTGGTGTTAAGGCTTTTAGAGAAGAGTTCAGAGATTAGTTGATGGGTGGGATAAATGAATATTAACCCAAGATTCCCTGATTTTTTTTTTTTTTTTTTTTTTTTTTCGGTACGCGGGCCTCTCACTGTTGTGGCCTCTCCCGTTGCGGAGCACAGGCTCTGGACGTGCAGGCCCAGCGGCCACGGCTCACGGGCCCAGCCGCTCCGCAGCATGTGGGATCTTCCCGGACCGGGGCATGAACCTGTGTTCCCTGCATCGGCAGGCGGACTCTCAACCACTGCGCCACCAGGGAAGCCCGATTCTCTGATTTTATCATACTAATACTTCACCTTGTCTCTTCCTGTTAATATTTGAGTATATGGCCATTCGTGTTACAATTTTCAGTAGAACATTGGAAGAAGTTCTCAGTGAGCACACCAAAAGGAGTTTCTACATTGGCAAGGGAAGTACATTAACTCTCTGTATGTAATAGATTATTTGCAAAATCACGTGTATATATTCTTGCCATTTTGCAACTGACATCACTTCAGAAAACACTGTATTTTCTCTTCTCACTGACATGCATTGTGGTGCCAATGAAGAGACTGGCATATTATCAACCTGTCATTTTTGCCAATCTAACAGGGGAAAAAAATGGCATCTTGTTTTCCTCAGTATTTCTTTGATTATTAGTGAGGATGAACATCTGTACTATATCTGTTGGCCATTTATATATCTTGACTTAATTGCCCTATCGTATCTTTTGCCCCTTTTAAATTGGACTATAATACAAATGCTGGTTTGTAGTTCTTTGTATATAGGAAACTCTTATCCTTTAACTGTTATACATGTTACAAACATCTTCTCCAGATTGTCACTTGTGGCTTTTCTTTCTTTTTTCCAGCCATGTTTCTCCACCATAAAAATCACTGTTTTTTCCTTTGTAATTGATTAGTAATATTTTATGGAAAGGTGTTCCAAGGAATAATGTCTTATTCCTCATCAAATTTCCACACAAAACTTAGTATCCATTGCCAACTTTCTCCTGAGTCAGCCACCATGATGACAGTGGTAATTTTCTATTTCCATCATTCTTTCTACATAGATTAGTTGGAAATCTACTGCAAGGAAGAGTTTTTCCTTCTCCATCTTTCGTTTACGTATGTAGGCACGTATGTATTTATACCAGTTTAAACCTGTGAGGTTCTAGTCTCTTAAGTCAGTTGTATTTTGACACTTTCATCATTTTGATGCTCAAGTTGTCCCAGATTTGGCTAGTGGGAGACCCTTCAGTGTGGCCCTTGTGTTCTTTTGTTGTGTCCCCATCATTCTTTGAGCGTTGTCTTACTTGCTAGCACAATGAGATGTTCCAGGTTCATTTTGCATTTTCTCTGACAGACCTAGGATCAGGCCAAGAGCTTTGGGTCCTTTTAGTGGAGGATGGTATTAAGGTCTGGGCTCTTAGTGCTATCATTGCTACTGGAGTGCCATTGTCTGGCCTCTCTCAGTGGACAGAGCTAGAAAATATATGTTTTATGTATGTATGATACACATACACACAAACATATACATACATATATACATACATGCATGCACCTATAACCATTTCTATATCTATCAGTGTATATATTTTTAAACCATGCATTCCTGCCAATATCTCTAATTCTAATTTAACACTTCAAGATTATTTCTAGACTTCCCTTTTTCCACACTTACAAATAAATACTTTCTCCAACAGTGAGAAACCTGTTTCTTTATCTTCAATATATTTACTTATTTACTCAGTCAATTTATTTATTTCTTCAATGTAACCGATCTCCCAACCAGTCCTGCTGTCTTCTTCACTTAGCACAGCTGCAGTTGGTACTGAACCCTGTCATTTGTGTTTTAAGTTTATTTGTAATGCTCTTCATCAGACTACAGTTTCAAATAGTCAAATCTAGCCCCTTTTCTAAATTACTATGTTACCTTGAGCTTTTCACTTGCTTTCTATCATCTTCAGTTTTATCAGCTATAAAATGAGTCAGTTAGCTTATTTGACTTCTGAGTTCAAAAATTATTTCAATAATATTTGCATAGTATTTTTGTATTAAAAATTTAATAATAGTAAGAGTCCACTTTTTAGAAATATCACAAGGAAATAATCATAAATATTTATGTACACATATATTAATCACATTACTGAGGGAAGTAAAAAACTTCAAATAGACTAAATTCTAATAGAGAATTTGTTAAGCAAATTCTGATAGATGAATAGAATCAAGTGCTATGAAAACAGTAAAACTAAAGTTTTGAATAATATTTAACAAGAAACTCTACATAGAACAGTGGAGTGGCAAAATACAGATTCTAAAACAATATATGTAATATGATAACAATTTTATAAAAAGAAAAAACATATATGCAGAGCAAAAAGAACCTAAAGAAACACACTAAGATGTTACAAGTCATTATTTCTGGGTTAGAGGATTGAGGGTATGATAGGCAGAGTAAGGGCACTGCAAACATGTTCATGTCCTAATTTCTGAAGCTGGTGAAGGTTACCACACATGGTAACATGTGTACGTAATTAACCTAGTAATCTTGAGATGGGAAGATATTCTTGGATTATGCAGGTGAACAATGTAATCACAAGGGTTCTGCTGGCTTTGAAAATGGAGGAAGTGACCATGAGCCACGGAATGCAGGTGACCTCTAGAAGCTGAAAGGGGCAAGGAAACAAATTCTCCTCTAGAGCCTCCAGGGGGAATGAAGCCCCCTGACACCACGACTTTAGCCCAGTGAGACTTCTCATCTTTGACCCTTTAAGCTACTAAATGTACAGCAGTTTGTTACAGCAGCAATAGGAAACTAGTACAGAGAGTTATTTCTGTTTTGTTGTTTATGCTTTCTCCATTTGCATTCTCAAAAGTAAGCATGTATCTGTAGTCAGAAAAATATATATAAATAATGATAATCACAAATAATGATCATTATAAAGCACTTTCACATACATGACCCTACTTATGTCCACACGTGTCTTGCAACAGAGGTGGGAGGCAGAAAGATGAGGTGACTGAGTCCATCTCAAAATCTTGCTGTCTGGCCCCAACTGGTCCCCCATAACTTACCATGCTGTCATAATAAGAGCAGAGGGGGCTGGGAGACAAAGAAAGATGGATAAAATGACAGTGGTGCACCAAGGACAGGCCCACTATTGTGGATCAGTCCAGATAAGAATATGGAAAATCTTGTCCAGACTTGAGATGAGAATGAGGTTTTAGGGTAGCAGAATGGAGGAAGAGTTTTGGAAATGTAGGGTTTAAATATTGGGAACGTCAGGGTCACTGGGAATAAAAGGAAAAGAGCCAGTCCCTGGGAAATGGAGCTGGTAAGAGCATAGTACAAAACCACTCCCGATAGTGGACATATGTCCAAGATTCCAGTACCCTAGGAATGGGGAAACGCCAAGCTTTCAGAGCCTGTGCAGAATACATGGAGCTATAAGGTAGTCATTTTGGAGATCTGGCCTTCCCACATGAGGATGACGGGAGGGATCCAACCCTTACACAAAGAGCAGCAAAAGCTATTTCCATGCCCCAATGGGTCCTGGAGCAAGAGCCCTTGATGGGCAAAATCTACTCGGTTCCACGAGGGACGTGAAGCACCTGCCAAAGGCTTCAGATTGAAAAGACACTGACATGTTCATTGAACAAATACCTCCCCAGGGTCTACTCAGTCCCTATGCTGCATGCTGAGGGAACAGAGATAAACAAGACATGTTCTCTATCACAAGGAAGCTCATTTCATATCCATCACCCAATTCCATTTGATACACAAGCACACAATTGTTTTGTACTCTTACTGGTTCTTAGGCATAAACATTGCCTCCATGAGATTTGTAAAGCCTCTAGAAAATGCACTGGTCCTTGCATTTTTTACCTAGTCGTAACGTCTAACACAATGATAGTTACATGATAGCCAATTGATGAATGGACTTTGGGAACTGCTAGAACATCCAGATCTGTTGAGCTTATTTATATTCACTTTTGGGAAATTCTAAAGGAAAGAACAAGTGTTTATTGAGCATCTAGTATGTACAAGACATTATGGTAGTTACAACAGAGGCTGCTAAGATGCAAAAGAAGTGGAAGTGCCTGCCCTTAGGGAGTTCAAAATCTAGCTGGGGAGAAACACTTGAAAAATGAATTACAAGGAAAAGCTTAGGTGACAACTACATAGAACAATGAAAGAGACATCAAAAAGGCAATGCCAGTTTAACTGCCTTCTGTTTGGAGCAATAAAGAAAGGTTTTTACAGAGTAGGTGGGATTTGAGCTGAAAGATAATTAGGATTTGAAAGAGGGTAAAAAAGAGTGTATTCCAAGTGGGAAAGATGCTCTGAAGGGTAGTGGTAGAAATGTACAAAACACATTTGGGAAAAAAATGATGATCTAAGTCTTACAAACATCATGACTGACTTGCCTCATGTAAATATGCATTTATGTATTACTCTCCGTGGATCACGAAGGAACTCCCCTATATATCACTCTCCAGTTCCTTTTATGTAAAGTCACTAAACAAATAGATGGGCAAAGGTGCTTTCTGTTGAAATCCCCAGGTTAAAAACTCCTTTGTTGTTAGATAATTGTAAACTTTTGAAATAGCTATCTCTGTTAAGAGCATCGACAGTTATTAACTTTTTAAAGGAAAGGAAATCCAATTTTGAAAAAAGAGTTTAGATAAAAAACAGCTGCAGGCTCCTAGCAATGGCCCTTCCTGGATACATAGTAGCTACGGAAGGAAACGAGACTTGTTACAAAGCACAAACTATGAAGAAAGACAAAAATGGAAAGCCCTGATGTATATAAGAGAATGTCTCATATATTCTGAAAACTGTTTCTAAGAGTTTCTAAATACAAATGTATCAGCCTAGAATAGAAAAAAAAAAAAAAAGAGATAGCTGAAAATATTTTCATTATGATGGATAGGGGGTTCTGGCCCCAGCCTTTACATTTAGCAGTTGTGATACTTTAGGCAACTCACTGGACATCTCTGAGCCTCGTTTTTTCATTCACAAATGGTGAATCCCTCCCCTCCTTACCACAGGGTGTTCTGAGAGGCTGAGCAGATATAAGGTGCTGTTCTTATTAAATCAAACAGCATAATCACATGTAAAACTGTCACCTGAGGCCTCAGCAGGTTCTCAAACTGTGAGTGGAATCTGAATTGAATTAGCATTGTTTTTAAAAGTCAGTGAACATTATCATCTCAAAGTGATATATAAGCATCAAAAGTGAATATATTTATTTCAGAGAGTAGAAAAACCAAGGTCTACAGAATATCGTAATTCCTTCCTATTCATTGCTATATACCCAGCACCTAGCACTACATCTAGCATATAGTAGATCCACAATAAATATTTATTAAATGAATGAAAGAATACTTCTCTCCAAGCTCCCCCCTAGTATTCTCATTTGCAAAATCTCCCTATCTCTGTCTTCAAGATATACAAGGTATTCACCAAGGGACCTCAATGAGATTTAGTTTTTCTCTTTAGGGAAGGTATTTTATTTATATGTAAGAAGGTTAACAGGGTATATCTAAATTAAAATTTATAGGCCTTTAGTGTAAACAGAAATGCTTGTTATTCAGTGTTTTTTAAATGCCATAATAGACACATTGTAAATCACAAGTTAATACCTAGTGAAGGGAAAATAGATCCCAAGGGTTTTGAAGTGTTAAAGTAAAAGACCTGTCCCTTTAAAAGGTCTACATCCTTGTGTCAATGAAAGAGACATGTAATATACAAGTAATAATAATGATGATGGTGGGGATGATGACTTCTGCAATGAACACAAAGGCAATGATGACAATAATTTTTATAGTGAAAATTACAATTCTGTTTCTTAACACTAATAGCGCAGGTAAACTAGTGACCAGCTTTGCTATATACAATCTTACCGTATGTGACTGTCCTTAAATGTTGGGTTAACCCCCTTACACTGTAAACCTTAACCTTCAGAAAGATTGAACCCAAGCCTAAACATCAGCTCTTGGGTAGGACTTTGGTTGGTCTACAAAGAATAGACCCAGTTCCTCTGTTTATGTCTACTCGCCCCACCCAGGACTTCTTTAGATGACTGCTCTCGCCGTGGAGATCCTTGCTTCCTTTTGAATGAAACCCAGGCACTTCTCTCTGGACTTGGAGGTCTTTAACTAAATTTAATCACCAGAAACATTGCCAAGGAAGGGCAAATGTGCGCATTCACACTGCATCCTGAACTTTTCAGGAGGTGCCACGGTTCTGTAGGACTCAGGAGGTCCGCAGGTAGGGAGAAAGGAAAAGTCTCTGTGCTGATGCTAAGACAGACCAAAACATTCTCCACATACATGTGGTTACAACTTGTCCACCAGCATCACAAAAACAAGCTGAGTGGCCCTTTCCTACTTCCAGCTGTCACCTGTGGTCAAGGCTTTTTGTGTGATAAATTTTCCGTTTCTAAACTGTCCTTAGCATTCATTTTAATTTTATTTTATCTGAACCATATGGTTGAGGTGACAAAGTACAGGGTAATTTGCTCTAGGTCTCACCTATTTCTTAAAACAACCCTGAACCATCCCTCTCCCACCATGTGGCACTAATTGCTTTTCTCACTGATCATGTCCAAGGTACTCTCTAGAACAAGCAAACTGACCTGCTTAGTGACTCCCATATTCAATAAAGACATTCTCATCCTGCCTGCCACGTGCCACCTTCATTCCTACAATTGGCCTTTCCTTTCTTTTCTATCAATATACAACTTCCCTTCTTTCGAAACATGTTTCAAAATCCAACTCCTCGTGGAAACCCCCCTTAATTAATCCCCCTTCAGTGCCACTTCATTCTCTAGCTTCTCAGAGCTGAGGTAGAGTACTGACAGCCAGAGTACTTATTAATGATAATATCAACTATTTATTGAAGTTTTGTCACGTACCAGACATTCTGTTATGTATTTTACATGTAGTGTCCCTAATCCTCACGCCTGAAAAGTGAGTACTATTATCTCTAATTTACAAATGAGGAAACTGAGGCTAGAGTGACATGTTCAAGGTCACAGGGCAACTAAGTGGCAAATCCGGGGTTCAAACCATGATTTAGCTGCCTGCTGAGCCCATGCTCCTTCTCTCACAGCAGATATTCCCCACGGTACTGCACTGAATTGATGGTGACTTCCTTTGTAAGTCTCTCCCCCCTCCTCAACCACCATCACCAAAGAAAATGTATGTTCCTCTTGTATATCCTCAATATGCTTGTTGAATTGAGTCGAACAGCTTAAAGCCAGAAAACACATCTCCTATTTTTTTTTTAATATATTCCATCCTTGTGCTCAGCGCATAAGGTAATCATTAAATGTTAATGACGAAGCGAAATGGAATAAAATCAGTGTTGTGGTAGCCATTTTTAAGCTTTAAGAGTTTAAATGAGCAAGCCCGTACATAGCACCACAGCTGGGAGCGCCATATTGCCATTAAGCCAGAAGGTGGATTCATGGGATGGGAACATTGAAAACAGACACCACAAGAATGGTTAAGTCAGCTCTCCAAACCACTTTCTACAAGTAGCTACTGCTTTTCCCTCCATAATAATTTCACAATGATTAACCTGCTAGGTGAAAATTCCCAGGCAAAAACCTGAGTGTCAGAGGAGTTTAGAATAACCACTGAGTAACAGGCTAAGGTTGGAGGTGATGTGGACAGAGGTAGACTCATTCCCATCTAGCTGGTCAGAAATGTAAGAGAACTGCCATCTAGATTTCTATTATGGGCTTTATCTTTCAGAATAAATGCCCTTTTTTTAAAATTATTAGATTTATGAAATCCAATCTCACATTCCAACACATATGGATATCAAAATGTGTATTTGGTGAGGAATAGTATCTTATGTTATCAATTTCTGCTTCCTTTGCTCATAGCACAAAATCCTACTTTTTGCTAAAACCTTACTTTGTAGCTTTTTAACTTAATTAAATATATAGGCAATTACTGACACCATCTGTCTTCATAGAAAAAGAACAAGAAGTGACACAAAAGACTGGGACTCTGAAGGGAATCTTTAGCAAACAAATTCTTCTAGCTCTGCTACAGTAATATTTATTTTTAGGAGTCCTTATATTATTTTAAATCATTTATGCTTTTTAGAAATAATGAATTTGAGCTATACTTAAAATGTGGTGGCTTTGGTATGATTTTTTTTTAAAGAAAATATCAAGTAATCCATTGCTTTTTCAGTAAAACAAAAACTTAAACATGCTGTTGAACATCTGTTACTAGTACGTCTAACACAGCACTTAAAATCCTTTAAGATCCCTGAAAACCTTTATAAAGTTACATGAATCTTTTGCATAAATAGAACTGTTTTAACAATATGTATATTCCTTTAAACATATATTTTGCTTTCTTAAACATAAGATTCATTGTGTTGCCTAGCATTCCAAGCCCTTATAAATACATAAATGAAATGGCTTCACTTTTTGAGGGAGTCAGTCTTCCCCTATCATGCCACATTCCTAGCCCACTCTAGAGTACTACTTATTTATGTCTGTTTTTTAAACCTTATGCAATTTCTTCACAAAAGTCTTAACATGTAAATAATATCAAACCAACCCATTGAAACTTGAACAGGATAAGTCAGGAACCAATACAAAATAAAAGTCCAAATAAAATAACAGAATTCCCCTCCCATGAGGAGCACATTGTCAGGAAATGCAAAGGGATTATAGAGAAAAGTCACACGTGGCTCCAAGAAGAGCATGGAATTGGCAGTTACCACCAAGGAGGACAACTGGGTTTTTCTGCAGGTCTTCCCTGAACTGAAAGGAGCAGGTTTTGAACCCCTTGTTTCAGCTACTAAGAGCCCCACCCTCCATAAGTAGAAGTGTGTATAAGAGGACAGCTCTAATGAGGCTCAATATAAAAAAGACACTTTTCAAAGAAATAACTGTAAGACCTCTCTACTCATATTAAACAATTATGGTATACCAAAGAATGTGCTGTCTCAGATTTGGGGTGAAAATATCAATATATATATTTTGTATTTTTTATTCACTTGTTGATGAAGGAAATATGAAGAAAGTGATTTCACAATAACTTGTGATTGTGGAGCCCTAAAGCTCCACCCATATGTTTCTGGAAAGTGCCACAGGACTTCTTTTGATCACAGGTAGGAACCTCGGCTTTTTGCTTACACTGAAGGACAATATTTCTTTGTCTTTTTTTAAAATATAAATTTATTTACTTATTTATTTATTTTTGGCTGCGTTGGGTCTTTGTTGCTGCATGCGGGCTTTCTCTAGTTGCAGCGAGTGGGGGCAACTCTTCGTTGCAGTGCACAGGCTTCTCACTGCGGTGGCTTCTCTTGTTGCAGAGCACGGGCTCTAGGCATACAGGCTTCAGTAGCTGTGGCACACGGGGTCATGTCTAGTTCCCAGACCAGGGATTGAACCCATGTCCCCTACATTGGCAGGCAGATTATTAACCACTGTGCCACCAGGGAAGTCCCCCTATTTGTTTGTCTTTATAAAGCTCTTTCATTATAGGCTCTCAAAGTGCTTTACAGACAAATAATGGGGAAGGTGAGGCAGAAAGGTGTTACGTGGCTTGCCCAAAGTTCCACGGTAAATCACAGGCCTTTCTCTGGCTTCAGAACCACCGAGTAATTGGTGGAGATTCTGGATGTGACTGCCAGCAGCATGGTGCTCTCTCACTTCTACCAAGCATTTGTTTCCCTGCCAGGTGGAGAGTAATCTCCAAGATCAAGCATGGGAAGAAAACCTGGACGTCAGAGCCAGGCAAACTTGGACCTTAATCCTAGCCCTGCCACTTAGCTGTGGAACTTGGGCAGGTTTCTGGGTTCCTTGAGCCTCCACTTACACTTCTGTAAAATGGGGGTGTTAATATCTACTTCACAAGGTTGTTGTGAGGATGACATGAGAAAATACCAGAGTGCCTTGTACATAATAGACCCTTAATATACATTAATTCCCCTTCCTCTTTCCTTCCCCAAGTCTCCCTCCTAGAGCCTGTCCTCCATGTGGTCAAGTAGGCATCTTTCTAAATATTGCTGCCATCAACAAAGACAGCATATTAGCTTGATAGGGTGCCAAATCTTTCAAACACCAGAGTCTGTAGACAACAAAGGCAAAGTCGTGGAATCCAGATTCATCTCTCAGATAACCAAATCCAAAAGGTTCCATTACGGTAAACAGCCCTCTACCATCACCAAATTAGTCATGACTCACTGTATTATTGGATTAACTCGATGTCACTATGGAGGGCATAGGGCTTGGGGGGCACCCAAAACCACAGAAGGCAGGCTGAGGCATTGGGGGGCCCTCAAATGAGCAACAGGATGGAGGAAGGGAAGCAGATGTGTTTAAGACAAAGCTTCCTTTGTGCCCACTTGCCTGACCAGCCCTGCCTCTCTTCTGGATTTGACCACACTCAGCCCCACTCAGTACAGGAGCTGATACAAAGTGAAAGCCTGCAGTGGAAAGTCAGAGGAAGTATTTTGCCTGTCACAGAAAAGTGACACTGCATCCCCAGACCTAACTGAGTCTTTTTGACAGATGCTAATATATTATCCCTTCCAGCCCATGGCTGCTTGTTGAGATCCAGGTACTAACCCTTGCTGAGTGCTAGTTTGCTTTAGTGTATAAGGCATGTATTTTTTACCCACACGTGGAAAAGCTTTTTAAAGTGTAGACTTGAAGAATACCTAGAATAAATTCAGAGGGCAGTCTGGGAGGTGGTTTCTCAGAGTCTCCCTCATTCAGTCATGATTTCCACATGCAACTAGATTCAAACAAGTGGCCATACAAATTGTGGAGGTGTCCGCCTTAGAATGGGTTTCCTGGAGACTGGGATATATGTGTGTGTGTGTGTGTGTGTGTGTGTGTGTGTGTGTGTGTGTGTGTGT
>NW_021703778.1:70155959-70347372 GCF_005190385.1 Monodon monoceros
TGTGTGTGTGTGTGTGTGTGTGTGTGTGTGTGTGTGTGTGTGTGTGTAGCAGCTTTATTGAGATATCATATACATAAAACTATTTTTTTTTTTTTTTTTTTGCGGTACGCGGGCCTCTCACTGTTGTGGCCTCTCCCATTGCGGAACACAGGCTCCGGACGCGCAGGCTCAGCGGCCATGGCTCACGGGCCCAGCCGCTCCATGGCATGTGGGATCCTACCGGACCGGGGCACGAACCCACGTCCCCTGCATCAGCAGGGGGACTCCCAACCACTGTGCCACCAGGGAAGCCCCAAAACTCACTATTTTAAAGTGTACAGTTCAGTGGCTTTTAGTATATTCACTGAGTTATACAGCCATCATAATTATCTAATTTTAGACCATTTCCTTTACTCTAAAAGAAACTGTACCATTAGAAATCACTTCCCATACCCTCTTCCTTCCAGCCACTGAAAACCACTTTCTGCCTCTATGGATTTCCCTATTCTTGACATTTCATATAAATGGGATCATACACTAGGTGGTCTTTTGTGACTGGCTTCTTTCACTTAACAGAATATTTTCAAGGTTCATCCATGTTTAAGCATTTATCAGTGCTTCATTCCTTTTAATGGCTGAATAATATTCCATTGTATGGATGTACCACATTTTGTTTATCCATTTCATCAGCTGATGGACATCTGGGTTGCTTCTCCTCTTTGATGGTTATGAATCGTGTTGCTATGAACATTCATGCACAAGTTTTTGTGTAAACATGTTTTCATTTCTCTTGGTTGCATACCTAGGAGTAGAATTGATGGGTCATATAGTAACTCTACATCAACTCTTTGAGGAAATGCCAAACTGTTTTTCAAAGTGGCTGCGCCATTTTACAATCTTACTAGCAATGCATGAAGGTTCCTATTTCTTCATATCTTTGCCCACACTTGTTATTGTCTTTTTTATTTCAGCCACCTGTGTAGGTTTGACGTGGTATCTCTCCTGTCTGTGTTTTAAAGGGAAGATTTATTTCCTTGTGTTACTTAATGGAATCATCCAACAAAGATTTATTTCACATATATATCAGGAGTGCTGTGCTAGGTTTTATGCAGGATTCAGATATGAACCAGAGGACCCTGCTGTAGGTCTGATTCTTCTCTCTAGGAATCTCCCAAATGTAAACAAACTTGCCTTGGACTTGAAATCAAGAGCTCTGAGCTCTTGTCTCTACCCCTCTTGGAGTCTTGTGCCTGGGGTTTGAGGAGGCTGGGCAAGATCACCTCCAAGCCCACAGCCTGTGTTTCTTGCCCACATAGTCTGCAACCAAGGTTGTTCTTTATAAAACATTCTGGTTGGGCTTCCCTGGTGGCGCAGTGGTTGAGAGTCCGCCTGCCGATGCAGGGGACACGGGTTCGTGTCCCAGTCTGGGAAGATCCCACATGCCGCGGAGTGGCTGGGCCCGTGAGCCATGGCTGCTGAGCCTGCGCGTCCGGAGCCTGTGCTCTGCAACGGGAGAGGCCACAACAGTGAGAGGCCCGCGTACAGCAAAAAAAAAAAAAAAATGTTCTCGCTTACTGGAGCTGTCAAGGAAACTGCGAGGGAATGCCGAACTTGCTGTCAACTCATTGAACTGATGGGGCCATTGCTTCATGCACATCCCCACCTCGCTTTGCAAGACAGCCTTCCATGTCCACAAGGACTGGGCACAGGAATCCTCCCCCATGGGAGCTCCAGAACAAGAGCCTTCTGCCTTGAAAATCCACACAAAAGCCTTTTAGAGATCATTTGCAGTAACTTTAAAAGAGCACTTCTCAACTAAGCAAATCATTCACAAGTCCTGACATTTAGAGTGTGAATATTGAAGAAGAGTAACTATATACAGCATGGGATTATTATATTGAATTGGCATGGAAGAAGCATATATAATTTACTAGTCCCAGAAACGCATAGCAGGTTATAAAAATTGGGTTTTCATGTTTATTATAGCTTACTGCTTAATGTCAAAATAAGAAAATGGCCTTCCAAAAATTCATAATAAAAAAGTGAGGAAATACTAAAAGGAAAAAAGAAATGAGTATGTAATTCTGTACCTTAAGAATACAAATAATATCAGTTAGGCCATCAATCTCAAAAGTAATAGAAAATCATAAATTTATAGAGGTAGTGGAAGAAGCTTGGAAAAAGGAAGCAGAGAAGGCAAGAGTATGTTAAAAATTTTGTGATTTTTTTTTTTTTTTTACAAAAGTGGAAAACTAAGTACAACTGCTGATGGTGCAGGTTTAAATTTCAATATTTTCCATTTTGGATCCCCAAATTAATTTTGAATATAGTTCCTACACATCCTGAAAGAATTTCCAAGGTCACAGAGAAGCTTCTGGCACTATATAGAAATTGGACTATGAATGCTGGTAATTAGGTGTCATGGAAAGAGCTGGAGCAGGAATCAGGAAACTTGATTCCAGCTCTTCCCCTAATTGTGGGACCTGAGTGAGTCAGTTCACCTCTCAGAGTCCTCGACCATAAAATGAGGAGGTGGGAATGATGAATGTCATTTTAGGTCTGCCAGGACAGAGCTGTTTAAATAGACCTCTTTGGGCCCTGAATATTTTCAGATTTAGAGATTCCATTACCCTACATCACATCAAATGTACAAATGCACTCTCATGGGATGTGACGTAGACATAACTGTGTAAAAGAGTTGTGTTGTGTTTAAATGAGATGTCAATTTTGTTGATACTTTAGTTATTTGATAGTTTTCTTTTCATATTTGGGGGCCAGTAACTTTTTTTTCAGAATCCAAATATTTTTAAGGCCTTTGAAAATCACGGCGGCCCTAGGCATGGTGGATTACTGGGCCCTGAGTGCTAAGTGGTAGGGCCCAGATTTTTTGCTGCCTTTGGCCCCATGAACTCCAAAGGCCCAATATAAGGGAGTATCCAGGGTGGGTGGGAGAGAGAATGGATACTCTAGTTGCTCAGAGACAGCCTTATGGAGCTGTGATTTAAATCATGCCCAAAAGGATACATAGGATTAATAGAGACAGAGGGGAAGGCCTCCAAGATGAATACTAGGAGTGTCAACTGTTGACTGAGGCCCTGGGTGACTGCCCCATCCAGCAGTAACTGCAGTTCTTCACCTCTCTGAGAGACTGGGCCATCCCAGAAGCCACCACTAGGTGGCAACAGGCCAAGAGGCTGCAGTCCCCTCTGCCTATCTATAGATATTTTTATGTAATACAAACAATTCTTACCAAATATTATAATCACAGTAATATTTTCCTACGTAAAAATTCTTACAGTGCAGTGTACCACCTGCCTTAAAATTAAGTATCAGGTGTGTTGTTTACCACAATGGAGAGTTTGATGCTGTTTGGTGATTTAGTGACGGGAAGAGATCTCATTTAGTTGCTGCTTAAGAAAGTATGCTCTCTGTGATAGCCGGGATTCCGGAGCCTGTTTTTAAACAGCATCTGAGAAGAGTTAAGTGTGTACATTACCTCTGAGAATCAGGCCAGAATACCGAAGTCAAGAGCCAAGCAAGTGAGTTCTTACTCCTGCCCCAGACTCAGCTTCTGGCAGTCACACAGGGAACAAATCCAAACAGATTTGCTTCTGCCAGACCCCACAATAATAGTCTCATGCAATATCTCATGTAGTCACTGGATCTTCTCAACAACCCTCAGAGATAGCGACCACTGGTCTGTGTTAACAGACAAGGAAACTGAGGCCCAGAGAGGGGAAGGAAGTTAAGATCACACAGACAGTTAAGTGGCGAGGCCAACACTCCCTTCCAGTGAGGTCCTGTAACTCTGGTCCAGTGCTCTTTCTATCCAGTGAAGACATTTACCTCCCTCCAGGCACTGGCCTCTCTAGTCCCTATCGCTCTCAAGCTGCCATCACTCCTTTTCCCTACCAAGCTGCCCCTACCCTTCTCAGCCTTATTTCATCTTGACCTAAACCTGCTGAGAAGCATGTCCCCTAGGGAAGGCCCCATGTCCTACAGACCTTGCCTCTCCCCAACCAAGGAGACCCTTGAGCCCGAGGCCCAAAAGTAACAGCAGCGAAAAAGATGCCTCCCTACAGGGACTGATTCTGCTTTATCCCTCCCAACCCAGCCAAGCACATCCTCCTGATTTAACAGCTGAGAAAGGAGAAGAGGTGCCTGAGATCCCATCCCATCCTCTAGAACACCATTCAACAAAGGCATCTCACACTTAACACTCCAAAACCTGAAATCTTAATTTTACCCTTTAAACTATTCCTCTAGCCATCTTTCCCACTCAGTACACAGTAATTCCACCCTT
Source organism: Monodon monoceros (assembly GCF_005190385.1). Taxonomy (NCBI): domain Eukaryota; kingdom Metazoa; phylum Chordata; class Mammalia; order Artiodactyla; family Monodontidae; genus Monodon; species Monodon monoceros. The sequence continues at coordinate 70,160,242 of NW_021703778.1, forward strand.
CCATTTTTTCAGGGCAAAAGTCTTGGAGACATCCTTGGCTCCTTTCTTTCTCTCACACCTGCATCCAACCCATCAATAAGTCCTTTAGGTTCTAGTTTTGAAATGTATCTATAATATGACCGCTTCTCCCACCCTCTACTAATACTGTGCTGGACCACCCACCATCATCTCTCACCCAGATTACTGCAAACAGCCTCTTTGCTGACCTCCCTGTTTCCATCCTTGTCCCCTTACGGTCTCTTCTCCCCACCGCAACCAGGGTAACCCTTTAAAAATATGAGATATCATGTCACTCCTCTGCTCAGCACCCTCCAATGGATTCCCAGCCTCCACAGTTAATAAGTAGGAAGTAAGCCCCCAGCTCTGTATCTAGCCAAACCAGTAAGGACAGAGGGAACCTTGACTACCCGTGGCTGTATCGCCCAGCCAGCAGAGAGCTGGGCAGGTGGCCTGGTCTCCATAGCTTAGGCATAGCTGTGGGTCTGACTGAGGGTTTGGTCTTGCTCTAGAAAGAATCAAGTGATCAAATGGTGGGTTTCCTATAACGTTGGGACTGTGAATGAAGACATGAACATGGGCAGGGAGGTGGTACACACATCCCTCAGCCACAACAGGCTGCTGAGGAGGGTGGGCTGTGTATTGCCCTCTGTTCTAAAGGCCTGATGCCATCTCTATGGCATCTCAGTGCTGCATCTCTCAGTAGCCTTAGTTGGAGGTCTACCTTTTAAAAAACTTCCACACGAGCAACAACATGGATGGACCTGGGGGTTATTACACTTAGTGAAATAAGTCAGAGAAGACAAATACTGTTCCTTATCACTTATGTGTAGAATCTAAAAAAATAAAACAAACTAGTGAATATAACAAAAAGGAAACAGACTCATAGATAATAGAGAACAAACTAGTGGTTACCAGTGGGGAAAGGGACGGGGAGAGGAGCAAGATAGGGGTAAAGGATTAAGAGGTACAAACTATTATGTATAAAATAAATAAGCTACAAGGATACATTGTACAGCACAGGGAATATAGCCAATATTTTCTAATAACTTTAAATGGATTATAATCTGTAAAACTACTGAATCACTATGTTGTACACCTTAAACTAACATATTGTAAATCAGCTATACTTCAATTTAAAAATTTGAATGAAAAAAAGAACACTATGAATAGCCTGAACAACCTACTGGTTCTTTTTCTAAATTTATTCTCAGAATGAAAGGTTCTAAATAAAATTTTCAAATCAAAAAAAATTCTACACATGCTTAGGAATCTTCCTAGGTAGCCTCATAGCTGCATCTAGAGGCAACTGAGGGAGGGTCCACCAGGACTATTATCCCCAGTGATTAGTCGAGGAAAGTGGCCCAGAGAGGTGACTTTGCTGAGAGTCACGAATATTTGTCTTAGACCCTGGTACCAAGAGTAGGGCCTTTAGCAAGTCACTTACCCTGTCTGGAGAGTCAGATTCTTCTCCTTACAAATAAAGATGAAAGAGGAAAGAAAACCTAGAGATGGGTCTGCAAAACACCCGTGGACTCTGACAGCTCTGAAATTCTATGATTCTTCAACAAATATTATTTAATCTATAAGTTACTCTCTCGGTCCCATACCTACCCCAATGCCCATAGAGAAGGTTGGCAAGACCAAACTCTTTGCTACTTCATTTGCCCTTGGAGATAGTTACAGAATGTAGGGCCTTAGCACATCTGCCCACATCTATATCCTCTGCCACCCATCCATCCTGCCTGTCACAGGAAAGAGGCAGAAGCAGCAGGGGTGATCAGGCGGCCTCCATCCGCCTTGAGCACCTAAGGCAAAAAGAGCTCAATACCAGGACCCTCTCTCCCTCACCTCCCCACACAGAAGTGTGTTATTACCATTTCATTCCAAAGCTTGCAGCCCAAGAAGGACCCAGAACCTTGGAAAGAATTGGAACAAACAATTCTGGGCAAGCTCGCCTCTGCCTGACCCTGTCTTCAGTTCTCACATGCTTGTTTAAAGGCAATGAGGTTGTTGCAGTTTCTTGGTTTGCCTTCTGCCCTGTGCTCCGCCCAGCCTGCCTCAGGTCTCCCAACACAGTGGCAGTGAGGACAGCATCCAGCCCAGCGCAGGTCAGGGAGTAGAGAGCTGGGCCTCTGCAGCACCTCTCCCCACCCCATCCCACCCCTACTGGCCCTGCCCCTCGCTGAAGTTGCAGTGGACTTTTTTTGCAACCAATCAAATTAGAAATAGAATGTGAGCCACACGTGTAATTTTTAATTTTCTAGTAGCCTCATTTTAAAATGTAATCAGAAAAAGATGAAAATAATTTTAATACATAATGTGTTTTATTTAACCCAACATAACCAAGAATAGTATCATTTTGACATGTAATCTGTATAAAATATTATTATGAGATATTTCACATTCTTCAAAATCCTGTGTGTATTTTACATTTATAGCACATCTCAATTTGAGCCAACCTCATTTCAAGTGCTCAACAGGTACACGTGGCCAGTGGCTGCCATATTAGATAGTGCAGATCTAGAATATACATGAGAGTCTATATATAATTTTACTTACCATAAATCTGCTAATGTTAACATTTTGTAATATTCCCATCTAGTCTTTTCTAGATACAGTATTATTTTTACAAAGTTGAAGTCATATTGCCCATATGACTATATCCTTCTCTTGCTGTTTTGTGTATCTTCCTACATCATGAAAAGTGAGTCACAATCATTGTCTTTAATAATATCATAGACTATCCCATCACTTGGGTGTGTCACAATCTCCTTATCCAATGCCCAAATGTTGGACAGCTGCAATTTTTCAGTTTTACAAATAGTGCTGAGATGAAGATTTTTATGTTGCTCATGCTTCTTAAGGCCTTGATGTAAATCTCTCTAGTGTTCCAGCCATTTTTTAAAAAATGGATTTTGAATATCAAACAACTATCAACAAGGGCTTTATGACTGGGAGCTGAGACACCTTGGTTTCTTGTCCCACACCTTTGATATGTGGCTCTGAAGCCCAGGGCAAACCACTTTGCTTCTCACACTAGAGTTGCTCCATTTATAAAATAAACCAGCTGTATTTTATAATTTTTAAGGGTCTTTCCAGCGCTAACCTTCAGTGATGTTTTTCCCTCAACCACACATCTAACCAATTAACCTGTCAAACTAGTCATTTCAAGTCCTACAAGTCATGTCAAAGCCACCTCCTAAACATTTAAAAATATATCCACTTCTCTCCATCCCCAGTCGTAGTGCCTTTCTATGTACATCATCGCTCATCTAAATTGTGATGCAGAGTGAAATTAGGTTCTAAACATTAACAGCGAAATCCAAAATCAAGAATAGGATTAAATGAGATATGTGTGAAAGCCTGGGGCTGGCACAGAGGAGATGTTCAATGAATATTTGCTGTATTTGAATCTGAAACCAGCTTCAAGAAACCCGGTCCCTGAAAGGTTGTGAAGGAGTTCACAGTGAAACATCAGAAGTGCTGCTCTGCCCTGCTGGGAGCCAGCCTGCCCCAGACACTGAGAGCTGTCAGAAGACAAAGACTCAGCAGCTTCCCCTAAAGGGCTGACAGTCTAGAGGGGGAAATGGGAACCCCTGTCCGCAAAACAAAGATGCCTCAGGCGGTGTCTTCAATGGAAAAACCAGATGGACAACAGAACAATTATCTGAGCAATTCAGGCAAGCCTGCTGTTGAGGAAAAGGCGTGAAGAAATTTGTTCTATTTCCTTTGTGACAAGGAGTTAGGGAAGCCTGGGGTAGCAAAAACATTTTGAGTCTACAGGAAGACCAGAGTTCTGGCCTACGCTCTATGATTTTAGGCAAACCACGAAACCACTTTTTGATCTCAGTATCCTCATCGTTCAAATTGAGATACAGTAATAGCAACTTTGTTCAAACCTAACCACGTACTGGATTGAGTTGTGAGGTTGAACACAATGATTATGAATGGGGAAAACAGCTATTAAATGAAGCAATCTAATAACTACATAGGCAACTGAAAATGAGTCTCCTAAGATTCTACTCCTCTTAAAGGAAATGTTTAGTAATCATCAATAACATCTGTATTGAACTTTATAATATGCAAGGGAATTTTATGCGCATTTATTCTATTTTGTTTTCAAAACCCATTGTGGTAGTGTTATCATTTGTGCCTTTTACACTTAAGGATACTGAGATTGAGAGAGCTTAAATAACCGTTAAAGTTTCCACTCTTTGAGAGGGCCAGATTCAGGCTCTCTTGACTCCTTGGTTGCCTTCCCACTAAAATCCTCGTCACCAAAACATTAATATTATTAACATAATATTAATAATGTTTGTTATATGCATTTCTCTTAGATCAAGGACACTGAAACATCAAAACAGAAGCTCTGGAAAAAAATGCCAGACATGTAAGAACAGCAAGTTCACTTCCTTGTATTAAGGAAAAGTAGATGTCCCCATCTGATTTGCATTTTATGCAATATAGCAGGAAATATTTAAGTTGACAAATAGGATATTTACAACTGCAACAGATCCTTGGCAGTTAGTATTTAACAATTGTTGCAGATGTGATTTATTTGCTATTATAAAAGGGCATTACTGTGCGAATATGACTCCTGAAATTAGCATCAGTTTAGCAAGGGCCCTTGACAGCCTGACCTCTTAATATCCTTATAATGACGCCATTTACATTCCATGCTTACTCAAGTCACTCACTGCTAGATTTGTTTGAGAGGAGTCCACTCTAGGGCAGATGTATTCTGTATTTTAACACACCGAGTTGGTGTGGGGGGGCACATGTAGGCCTTCTAAGGGGAAAAACTGTTTAATCAAGTCTTCATGAAAATGTGTTCGTTTCCAACTTCCTACAGTGAAAACGCATTACTGCTAATTACAGCATACTCCAGAAACACAATACTTCATGTTTTCTCCACAAGGCATTTCCATGGCATGGATATATTAAACAAGAACCTGTTTTGATCCTCTGCAGCTTTAGCTTTTAGTGTGAGTGGGAAACTAGTCCTGGGTAAGGATTGGCTGGGCCAGGATTAAAGCCATCTCCACCAGCAGGGAAAGGGCAGAGGGTGGACTTGGAGCCAGGCAGAACTGGGTTCAGAACCCAGCACCACCACTTCCTAGCTGTGTGGACATGGGTACCTCTCTGAACCTCTGTTTCTTTATCAGTGACACGGAGCTGTTATTTTTAAGGTTATTATAATGCTTTTCTGTCTGTTTTAAGGTTATTATAAAGATCTGAGATGTTTGTGAAGCACCTGGCACACTGTAGGTACTTGATACATGGGAATATTGCATGTTCCTACATGCCTATCCATGGCCTATCCATGATGCAGCCCTGAGTTCAAACTAGACGAACTCAGCCTGTCCTTTCTGCTTTGGTACTACTTTGTTCCATCCCTTTATCATATCAAGTATTCATTGTGTTGTAATCAATTGAGTATGATTCTATCTGTCTTCCCATTCTTGACGTGTCTCTTTACCTTTTACACTCGGATAACTAGCACAATAATATGCCTTGAGCATTGAACTCAGGAGGATTCTGGAGGTGCTTCTGGATTCAGTGTAGGGGTGAGAGGTGACAAGAGAAATTAAGGACGGTCTGCCACAGGAGAGGAGAGAGGGTACCATATGACCCACTTTGCCATCAGCAGTTTAGCACATAGTAGATGCTCAGTTAAGTATCTGTCAAAGGTGTTAATGGACATTACTCAATTATCTAGTAGCTTAGAGTAACTTATTGCTTATATATATATCTGTTTATCAAAGCATTTTAATTTCTACTGCATTATAGTATCCTTCTAATGACCCTGGGATTCAACTAGGGTGGATGCTATCTTCGTTTCCCTGTTGAGGATACTGTGACATTGTAGGGTGGGTGAAGTGACTTTCCTGCACCCTTAAGGTAAAAATAGTGGTAGAGCTAAGGCTTGTAGGCCAACCCTAAGTTTCCCTTAAGAATCATGTTGAGATTCCCAGAGAAGCCAGCACTGCTTTTTCTGAAGCCAGGGCAAACTGCCCTTTTCTAATATTTACGCACTCAGGGCAAACTGCCTTTTTCTAATATTTCCCCCTCTGTTTGCTCTGCTTGAACTCCCCATCCTCTAGAGTTCCCATCCAGCTTCACTTCTCAGTAGCAAGCATTGCACTGGCTACTTTAGAAGTGACAAACCACAGGCAGAAAAATCAAAGTGCACATGAGCCTTTCGGAACCGGGCCTCTCCATCAGATTATCTTGGACAGGTATTTCCAATTGTGTAACCTCCAGAACCTTAAATCTTCTGATGAGAATCAGACTGGAGACTCTATCCCTCAGTTGAACGAAGGAGAAACAGAAGCAAAAACATCTACTCCGCTAAGTCACATGTTCACTGTTGTAGTTGGGTCTGGTGTGGTGTGGGGTGGTCAGGGGTGGTCAGAGGTGGTGGGGGCCTTCTCTCCTGGTGACTGATCACACCCTCACTTCTCCGGCTCCTGTTCTACTCAGGTGTGGGCAACAGGCCTCAACCTCTCATACAGTGACCAGCTGGCCCTGACTCAGCTCACCTTATACTTGACCAACGGCCACCTGGATTGCAGTATGAGCACCCTTGAAGTGCCCCGCTTTGTTCCCAAGAAAGACAAGAAAATGAGCCACCTAAATGCTGCGGCAATGCCGGTAAGTGACCGATGCTTCCTGATTCTCCTCAGTGTCAGCAATACTCACTCGCCATTTACTGAGCTCTAGTTGTGTGCCAGGCTCTATGGGTCCAGAGAGAAGAAAGAATCTCAGGCAAGTCTTTGAACCTACCAAAATGGGCTTCTGGTACATGAATGTAGGAAAGGGGAGGCGGCGTCCAGAAAGGGCAAGCACTATGTGGAAGGACGAAAGTACATGGGGCTTTCCAGGGCTGGATGTCTGTGTGTTCCCCTCCATTCTCTTCTCAGCTCGCTTCCCAGGGCAAGTACATCTATACCCACTGCTTCAATTACCAGAAGCTTCCAACAAAACCCGTATTTTTCTAGCCCCAGTCTCTTTTTTGAGCCTCAGACTCCTAGATTCAATATTCAACAGAATGTCTCAAGAGTCCTCAAGGGTCAAACTACCCAAAACTGCACTCACCGTCTCTCCTCCCCTATACTTCCTCTTGGCGGGTCAGGCCAGAAGCTGATCACTCACCCTATATCACCACATCCAGTCAGCAACCAGCTCGTGTTGATGCTAGCTGCTAAAATGCCTCGACTCTGACCCCTCCTTCCCCCGTCAAAGATACTGCCTTCATTTCAGCTTCCATGGTCTCACACTAGTGTTACAATAGCTTCTCATTAAGACTCTCTGCCTCCTGTCAAGGTGGTTAAAGTGAAAAGTGAATCTGAGCATGCTGCTCCCCTACTTATGATTTTGAAATGACTCCTGTCATCTTCAGGAAAATACCAACTTCTCAGCTTGGTTAATGAGGCCCCTTGTGATCTGTGGCCCAATCCCCCATTCTCATCACTAGGCCATCTCTAGGGGGCTAGAGGCAGTAGTCCTGGGACTGGTTCAGGTTTACCAACCTCAGGACTCTGGATAACAAAGGGCAAACCTCCGTGGGGACAGTGGGCTAGGTTGTTCCTGGGGAAGGAGAGCAAAGTTCAAGAGGACCAGATGGCCCTTCCTGTAGGTGGGATATGACAGCAGATTGGGGCTCAAGCCACAGCTGCTCTGACAATGCCAGAGGCTTTCTTCTACCTTCTCTTACAATAGTGGGCTTCATGCCCTTTTTGCAAATGAAGCTCTACTTGAGGTCCAAATATGTCAAGCAGATAAAAGAGGAATGCCAGTGGTTAATAGGACCCCCACTCCAGTGCCCTAGAGATATCTTTTCAGAGCAGTATCTCCTGCCTCTCTGTTGAGTCTCTTTGGGTCCAAGAGACACCTCTGGATTTAAAGAACACTTGTTTGACTCTGCCCAGGATCCCCACATCACCTTCCTTGGCAGGAACTCGGTGTACACTTGGAAGGGTAGCCTGGAGAGGGTGCCAGATGTCTTGGGGGACTCAGGCGACAGCCTCCTTCTCCTGCTCAATCCACTTGTCCTATGAGGTATCATTGCTCATGGGAATACCTTAGATCTCTTTACTTATTAAGAAGAGAAGCAGAGTTGGACTAGGAATGAGAAACAGGCCTCTTTTAATTAGGTCCCAGGACCTTGCCAGGAATTTCCCAGGTTCGGTCCCACCTGTGGCCTCTGTCCTCTCCAAAGGGACCTACAAGACCCTAAGTTCAGTGCCAGAGGGACAGCAGTAGAACTTGAGACCTTCTGGCTTAGTGAACCTATCTCCATGCCATTTCCAAAAGGAAGCTGGAAGCTGAGTTAATATTCAACGCAAGACTTCCAAAGACAATTTGCTGCATTTAAGTATGTTGCTTCAGAAGGCTGTAAGCAGAAGTTGTACTTTGAATTAGAAGCACTCTCCCATCTTCCCCATCTTGCCTATAGATTTCAATCCTAGCTACAGGTGACATACAGGAATTCTCCTGTGATCGAGAGTCTTAAACACTTTTAGGAATTGCCCATACACAAGAGGGACACATTATGATCTTCAATAATTCAAATGTCTCTACAGTCACTGAAGAAGAGCTATTCAGGTTTTCTGATGCAGGAATAAATTGAAAGTGCTTTTGGTTTTAGAAAGATACATGGAGGTTCTAACCCTGGTGCCACTGTACATGTGGTGCACACACGTGCTCCTATGCATATGTGCACGTGTGACAGGTAAGTTTTCAAAGAATCACGCACGCACGCATGCACACACAGTACAATTTACAACCAAACTGAAGCTCCTGAACAAGTGTGAACAGACTGTGATGCCATCAGGTTTACAGTCAGTTGGCAGCCCCCTTTGAAGACAAGAAAAAGGAAATACACAGATAGGACTACAGTGATAATGAGGGCACATTCAGAACAAATGCCTATAAAAGGTTTCCAGTTTTGGCCTATTCATTTAGATAATACGCTGTGCAGGGGAAAAGCAAAAACTTTTCTGAACTCTAAGAAGAGCCATTGTCCCCTTATTAGAAACAGGTGGCAAACCACTCTCATTTAGACCGGGTTAGACCAGGTGCATGGGCTTCTGATCCAGTGTCCTCCACAAATAACCCCTTGAAGGTGGAAACAAGATCAGATGAGTCCCAGATGTACATGTTTTGAAAATGAAAAGGAATCACCTAGGCTTTTTAACTTTTAATTAACGTTCTGTCAGACTGGACGTAAATTGCTACCCTTTTCTGTCTGTTTTTTACTCTTCCTCTCTCTTGGTGGACCCTCCATACCACAGTTGGTGAGTGGCCAAAAGGGACCATCTCTGCAAACATCTTAAAACAACCCCAGTCATTTATAAGCATTTTAACAGCACATGATCTGTAATGAATGATTAAGTAAAACCTTTTGTGTTAAATTATGATGTTAATAATGATTCTGTCTCCTGTAATTTATTATGAATTCTCAAATGCTTCAGGTTTGATTTTGATAGAATGCAACAACAGAGTTTATGTGATGACTTTATTTTTAGAACCCCTTCTTTGAAGGCAGGCATTTCCCCACTACTGCTGCTACTGTAATTATGTACAAAACCAATCACTCATTAGAGTTAGGATACGTTATCTTCTAGACAGATGAGGCTAAATAAGCAACACATTAATAATTCAGAGAGCAGTTCATTATGCATGTGGATGCCTGCTTCCTAACTGAAATAAGAACCTCATCGGCCTCTGCCAACCCTTAAACAATAGTTCTCTGTTATTGCAACCACATTCAAGTTTACGCTTGTTAAACTGCTACTTGGATTATTTTATCAAACGTTCATTTATTTGTGGTCCCTTACTGCCGAGAACAGATTCTGGAAGCTCCTTTTTTAAGTTAATGATTTGAGCAATGGGTGTTATTAATTCGCAGAATATTATAAACATGATTAATTTTCAGGCAGAGATTTATTACATAAGGATTTCAACTATGTCAACTGAAATGCATCACTGTCAAAACAAGTATCATGGCGAAAACAGAATATGCTCCACACTTCAAATGCCGGTGCTCAGAACTAAATCAGTTTAAATTGTGGCTGAAGCAAAATTATATTCTCCAGTGAAAAGGAGTATTTCGAGCTTTCTTTATTTGGCTTGAAGCATTCTTGTTAGATTGTGATTTAGAAAGGTAGTTTAATAAAACTAGACTTCTACCAATAATATTTTGCCTTCTATTTCTTCCCCCTTGTTTTACTAGAAAAGGCTAACCTCTGAAATTCCCACACATTCCAAATGTGGCCAGTGGGAATTTGGAGAGGACAACACTGTTCTAAGTCAGGGGTCATGAATTCTGATCCTCTCTCTGGCCTCAGTTTCCTTGTTTATAAAATAAGGGAGACCTAAGTGACCCCCAGGGTCTCCTAAGGCATTTGATTTTATGGGGCCTGTAGAGTAGGGCTCTGTATCAAGCCTGGCCCAGGCAGTGTCATGTACAGTGGGGTACTGGGGACAGGGAATTTTTCCTGTAAGGGGACATAGGAAGGGCCCATCCCTCTGTTCCACAGCCTTCCATTGAATGGCCTTTTTCTTGCAGAATCTTTTAGAAAGGAGTAATATTGTTGTGACAGGTCACATGCTAAGTCCTCATCAGCCATCACCTTAGTTATCAGTTAATACTTTCAGCCAGAATCAACTAGAAGTAAAAGTTCACCTCTTTGTGCCAGGCATTGTACTAAGCGCAGAGGATATAAGGATGAGTAGCAAAGAGCTCCAAGTTTTTCAAAGGACCCAGATAGGCCAGCGTATAGCTATAATGCATATAATAACATCCAAAATGTACTGAGCCTTTACTCCTCACCAGGTACTTTAACTAAGTGCTTTACATGAATCTTTATACAACCTAATATATGGGGCAGGTGCTGTTATTATGCTCATTTTTAGATAAGAAGACTGAAGTTAAGAAATGTTAAGCAACTTGTGGGAGGTCACTCAACAAGCAAGTATGGAAGCCAGAATTAAGCCCAGGCCTGTCAGACTTTAAAGCTTGTGTCTCAGCATTGTGCTACCCAACCTGTCTTGTGTTGGCTGAGAGTCAGTGACCCAACCCCAGAGTACAGCTTCAGCTCATCCCTGAAGAAGTCTCTGGTTGAGGCCATGGAAAAAGCTCTTCTTCCAAAGGAGGCTTCATCTCCCTGTGTGATGAGGTTATTTTCAGGCATATGACTATTATCCACTGGCTCCTAATCTGCTCCGAGCTAGGCCAGGACTCAGTGAGCACTGAACGGGCCAGATGGTTGTGGAGGAGTCTTCCGATGGTATAAAATTCTTTAGGTTATGACTTTCTTGGTAAACCTAAATGGATTTTACAGCATCAGAAGAGAGTCAATTACACAAGTCAGCCTTTTAAAAATGTTTTCCATTTGTATAATGCTTTATACTTTAAATAGACATGAGCTTATTTGATCCCCAAGAATTAGATAAGACATGGATTATCATACCTATTTTACAGATCAGGAAAGTAAGGCTATTCAAAGGTAAGTGAACTGCCCAAGATCATAAAGTTAAGTAAGTAGCAAAGTCCAGGTTTTCTGATTCAAGTCCCCTTCTGATGAAAAGACTTACTAGTTGGTTGTTGTTTTGTCTTGTTTTTCAAATAATTTATCTTATTTGTGAAATTATTTAGTTTAACAAATGCTAATAAGAGCTAACTTGTTTTTGAGTGCTTATTCTGTGCCAGACACTGTTCCAAGGTCTTTACAAATTCATCTAATCCTCGAGACAATACTGTCACCTGTGCTATCAGGCTGGATAAAAGACAACACTAGATCATTGATGGTTTTTTCCTGTAGGAACTGCAGAGTTGGTTAAGTCTTTAAAAAAAAAAAAGTAGGTGTATTGTATATGTTCATCTTTATTTGCATTATTATAACACATTTATTAAGCACTTAAGATAAGCCAGCGGGCTTCCCTGGTGGCGCAGTGGTTGAGAGTCCGCCTGCTGATGCAGGGGACACGGGTTCGTGCCCCGGTCCGGGAAGATCCCACATGCCGCGGAGCGGCTGGGCCCGTGAGCCATGGCCGCTGAGCCTGCGCGTCCGGAGCCTGTGTTCCGCAACGGGAGAGGCCACAACAGTGAGAGGCCCACGTACCGCAAAAAAAAAAAAAAAAAAAAAAAAAGAAAGATAAGCCAGCAATTTCACCAAGCATCCAGGATACAGAGACATTTGACAAAGTCCCTGTCCTCGAGGAGTTGAAAAGAAATATAAAATAGATAGCACATACACAAGGAAAAAGCACAAGGTCTCATTTAAGTGCCATTTAGGTGACAGTCCCTTAACCTGCTGCTGGAGTTCTTAGGAGAAACAACTGTGGACAGGCGGGGACAGAGGATGCTTTACTAAGAACGTAGAACTTGGTCTGGCCTTAAAGACTAAGGCAGTCACCATGGCAAGGAGAGGGAGACCTCCCCCAGCAGAAAGGACAGCAGCCGAAGAGAGCCCGTGGTCTGTTATGAACCAGTTGGGCTGGGGCAGAGAATCTGGGAAGAAGGAAGTGGGAGAAGTGGTTGGAGCAGTCCACTGAGAACGTTTGGGAGAGTCTTCCAGCCAAGCCAGGTGTCCAGATTTCATTTTGAAGGCAAAGAGGAGACGCTGATGATTTCTGAGCATTGACCAACCTGAGTTTGGGAAATACTCAATGTGGTACTAATGCTCAGAATCCCAGGTACCAGTGGGGGCAGGAATAGCCTGGAAAATTACATTTGGTGTAGGTCTACAATGCTCCAGGCCCTGCGATGTTTTCAAAGAAACAGCAACAACAATAGTAGCTACTGTGTATCAGGTGCTAGGTGCTTATTGAATCATCAAAAGTCAGGGAAGTTAAATGACATATTCAAGATCACACATATACTAAGTGGCCTAGTCAGGTTTTGAACTTCAGTGATTCTGACTCTGTATAACCTTTCCACTATAGAATTCTGCTTGCATCCCCACCTCCCTAGTAGAAAGAAGAAGCTGCCCTCCAGGCCATAATGGTCTGGACTAGGACGGTGATGGTCATGGAAAAGATGATGTCGCTTGGAGACATACACCAAATATCCTGGCTTTTCTTTCCGATTCCTTATGAATCACAAGCCCAGGACTGGGAGGAGGGGGAATTGCAGTCTGTCTCTGTAGAGCAAAAGAAACCTCAGGATAGCCTGTCCTTACTTGCTGTCCAGTAATACTGGACAGTGAGCTCTTCTGCCTTGCTTTGGAGTCAAGATTCACAGCACTGAGCTGGATCCTGCTACCAGATGCCTGCCTACCTCTCTCCCTCGCTGACTGGGTCCTGATCTTGGGTTTGCTAGTTTATATACTATAGCAGCATAAGACAAGTTTAGAAGACAAAAATAACCTTGGAATTATCTTGTGAATTCATGGTAATTACCACGCAATTACATGCTCAGTAACTACAATGGAATTCCAGAGTATTTACAGTTCACTTCTATACACAAAAGCTCAGGCTTCTGGGCCTCCGTTGTGAAGGCAGGAGCATGGCACAGCCTGACATGTTAGGGCAAGCAGGCCTGGTGGTCACGTTCCTCCAGCCTGACTACATAGCTGAGCCAGAATTTCACTTAACCAGTTCTTGTTACCCCACCAATAATCCCTGTCAGGTCTACCAGAGCTACGTTGTCCTCCAAAAGATGTCCTCTAGGGGCAAGACCTGGGATGACTGTCCTGAGCTGTCATTCTCTAGGGATGGTGTGACTGTCCTCTGTTTTGTGAATCAATCTCTTCTTCTGCCCCAAAGTGCTCAGTGACTGCAAGTCCCCTGAATTACATCCTTTGAAGTGTCTCTTAAGTCAGACAGAAGTGCAATCCACTTACCCTATTTCATGTATCCATTCTTTCTTTCCTTCAAGAAACACTGAATGCTAGCATCATGTCCAGCCTGGGGATTCAGAAACCAAACAGTGCCTGCCCTCAGAAAACTCCCAGTCGTGTAAGGGAGCCAGACAGGGGAACAACTCATGATAGGTCAGGGTGATAACAAAGTACAGTTGTGAGGCATAGAGGGTCAAATAGATTTTCTTTTGTAAAAACAGAATGCCCAATGGCTCCAAGTGGGACAATACCAATGGAGATGCACAACTCGATACATTAGCCTGGGGGAGCCTAACATTTTTGTAGATGTGGATCCTGCTTATGTGTGGGAAGAACGGGCTTAATTACTACTATTGATAACGCAACCATCAGATACACTACTTTACGTCAATGTGGAAGGAAAAGACACAATATGTGGGGGACATATGTCACAAAAGGTGAACATGAAATCTGAGTGAGTGTGTGTGTGTGTGAGATGCAGGTGGGGAAATGATGTTCATTCTCCGCTGGGCACTCACTCAGTTGGCTCCAGTTGCCTTGCATTAGCTCAGAGACAGAGAGAGAGCCTGGGGTTTCACAAAACACAGTGTGTCAGGTCATTAGGATCCTTGCAGCCAGCTGTGAACCGGCAGCACCTCCTTTTCCTTCTCCTATCTCAAGTCACTGCATACGATCAGGCACCTGGTTGCCCAGCACCTGAGGGTCTCCAAAGTTCAAAATCTGGTCCAGGCATCGCCATTTTCTATGCCCTAAGGTTGGCCATGGCTCTATGTGCAGTTCTCCAAATTTCCATTTACCCAAGGACAAACAGAGATAATTGTCAAAGGCAAATATCATATTTCACAAAGGACATGCTACAAAACTATCGGGATTCAATACTTTCTTCTGCACATATTAAATTTTAAATATTTTAGGAGATATTATAGTTGAAATACTTTGGACCTACTGTAACCAGTCTCTTTGGGATAGCTCTCATTGATAGGCAAGCAAGGTATAGAATAGCAATTTCCCAAACAAAGAAAGCAGTTGGAATTAAAATTCTAACACTGGTCCCTTCAAGGAGGTGGAGTGCACTTAGTGATTTGCTGCCGAAGAGCGAAAAGGGGGAGGGTATCTTTACAGCAAGAAACCTGATGAAAACTACCTTAGCTAGGTGACCAAGGTCGGCATCAACAGTGATAAATCATGTTGATATATGTATCCTTGATATGAGGTGATGAAAGTGGCAGTTTACCTATGTAGTCCTTCTCTCCAAAACCAACAACCCCCATCTAATCATGAGAAAAACATCGGACAAACCCAAATTGAGGGACATTCTACAAAACACTTGATCAGTACTCCTCAAAGCTGTCAGGCGAGACTGAGAAACTGTCACAGCCCAGAAGAACCTAAGGAGACATGACAACTAAATATAATGTGCTGTCCTGGAGGGGATACTGGAACAGAAAATGGAAATTAGGGGAAAACTAATGAAATCCAAATAAAGTATGGACTTAAAAGTAATGTGGCAATTTGGTTCCTTAGTTGTGACAAAGGTACCACATCAATGTACGATGTTAACAGTAGGGGAACTGGATGCAGGCTATACAGGAACTCTCTGTATTATCTTTGCAACCTTTCTCTTAATCCACAATTATTCTAAAATTAAAAGTTTATTTAAATATTTAGTAAAGAGTCTGACATTCAGTTGTGATTTTTTTCCAGGCAACCAGTCGCTATGCGGTGATGAGCACCCAGCTGAGGCACGACAATCTCTCTCTGATTTTCCACTATGTTTTTCTCCAGATGTGTAAGGCCCATGGCATCGGCTATGATATTGAGGTATGAAGGGTGACAGTTGGCCAAGGCTGGACCAAATACAGGCCTGTGGGTGATCTAGGCAGCTAATAATTTGATGCACCTTCAAACAGATATTCTTTAAACATTGGTTTGACACGTATTTAGAGGAAGGTTGAGTGCTGCTTGGGGAAGGGCAGGGGGTGGCACTTGGTCCTGGGAAGTTGATCTCTGACCCCAAACTTGTACACCCAACTTAGTAAAGCAAAAACCCTGTAGCTCACCAGACTTAGGAGTTATTTGGGGGACCATCTCTTCATCTTGAAGCATGTCCTGAGCTTTCTGACCCCACCCAAAGCTGCTTACTAATAAATATCCTCTTAGTCTGTTTGGGCTGCTGTAACAAAGCACCATATACAAGATGGCTTACAGAAATGTATTTCTCACAGTTCTGGGGGCTGAGTGATCCAAGGTGAAGTTGCCGATCAATTCAGTTCCCGGTGAGGACTGTTCCTGACTTGCACAATAACTGCCTTTTTGCTGTGTCCTAACACGGCGGGGAAAGAGCAATCTCTGATGTCTCTGTAACCTCTTCTAGAAGGACACAAGTTCTAACTGAACAGGGCTCCACCCTTATGACCTCATTAACTATAACCATTCCCTTAAAGTCCCTGTTTCCAATACATTCACATGGGTGATTAGGGCTTAAACATACGAATTGGTGCGGGGCGGTGGGGGGGCGGTGATACACAATTCAATCCATAGCATCCTTCTACTACATATCATAGTTTCTTTCTGGGAGCAGTTCTGATTTAAAAAAAAAACAAAAACAGTTTCCCCCATTTTTGGTCTATTTCCAGTGACATTGATGGCCCCTACCCAGCTTCTTCATCCTTAGTGTAGCTGGATGGGGGCAAAGTGGGATGTAATATCTCCTACTTAAGCTAGAACCTCCATTTTGTGCCTAGAGATTCATACTACTCTGAGAAATAGTTTCATGATTTTGCACTTTGATTCAGATCTTCAAATCTGAAATTCTTAGAGGGCTATTCTAAGACCTGAGTGACTCTATGTGCTCTTGTGGAACACCCTTCCCACATCACATCAAACATATTAAAATATATTCACCTCTCACATTAAATATAATTTATAGATAATGACAAAGAATTGAGCAATAACAAATTGATCAAATGTTTTGATTTGTAGATACTCAGTTCCATATTTATTAATTTTTGTTTTTCATACTTGAAAACAAATAGAATTTTTCAGGGTTCAAATATTGTTATAGGCCCTTGAAAAGCATATGGACCTTAGGCACAGGGCCAACAGTGAATAGGATGACCTGGCTGACACTTGGCAATCCCCACCACACTGTAGGGCACTGTCAGGGTGCATAATGCCTTTTGATTAGACTGATTCATGCTGACTGCAAACACATAAAATGAAGCTCATATTCCCTTGCAAATTACATTAAAATTTATACAATATAGAAAGAATGAAAAGGACAGATTGAACTGATTTATCTGAAAGTAATTATTACATCTGCTCAACATAATCTCTTTGGAATTAAATACAGTTGATCCTTGAACAATGCCAGAGTTAGAGGCACTGACCCTCCACATAATCGAAAATTCAAGTGTAACGCTATAGTTGGCCCTCTGTATCCACAGTTCGGCATCCAAGGATTCAACTAACAACGGATGTGTAGTAGTGTAGTATTTACTGTTGAAAAAAATTTGCATATAAGTAGACCCATGCAATTCAAACCCATGTTGTTCAAGGGTCAACTGTAGTGTTTAGCCCTAAATTAATTAGACTTACATGTGCCAGAAGGTGGCTAAATCTAACTCTAGCTTTATCTGAATCAACTTATTTTATTTTCTTCTAAAATATCAAAGCAGAACCAGAACAAGCTCTGTGAGTGGGCATATTTGGCAGGGAAAGTCTCCTGCTGAAAAGAAAAAGGGCTCTATAACTTTCTATTGCCTGAGACTATTATTATTTATTTCTTTGGCTGAAGGCTTTGTACTTGACTGAAGTTCTAGTACTCCTGGGAAAAGTAAAGCACCAAACTTTACAAGTTATTTACACCTTTGTGGCTCTAGTTGATCAGATTCATTTCTAAGAACAAATTTTAGTACAGAAAACAGGCTATTAAGGCCCAGGGGAAACAGTGGATGGTGCAGAGGAAGGGATTCCACTGAGGGTGAGAAGAATGAAGAAAGGGCAGAGGGGTACAGAAGAACTGACAGGCATATTTCATAGACTCTGCCTCCAGGTCAACTGTGCTAAACAACGTATAAAGGATGAAAGATGAACTGGAAGAGAAAGAGAAATATAGATTGGGGGTGACGGAGTGATGGAACAATATGAAGAAGAAAAAGATAACAGAAGAAAATAGGATAAAATCCAGAGACTGGAACAATCTATAAAAATAAGGTAGGAGGGGATAAATAGAAAGAAAAAGAACAAATAATAAAAGTACAAGAAGAGAGGAGAAATGGAATCATAAAAATCTGAGGTAAGAAGAAGGAGACATGTGACTACTTGGAAAATTTGGAAATTCTCTAACAATGTCCTTGCTCTATTTTTCCTAAGATGGATTCTCATCTTTTCAGACACTGGGGTCCCTCCCTTGTCAGAACTCTCCACTTGTTCTCTCCGTTGCCTTTTGTTGGAGAGACATTTACCAAACACCTACTATATGCTGGCACTGAGCTAAGCACTATTACTTTATTATCTCTTTCATCTTAATATCTCTCCTGTAAGAATTTATTTCTACCATATCGCAGTGAGGAATTTATGTTTAAAGAATTTAAGCACTTTCCCCAGGTCACACAGCCAGGCATTTTATGAAATGCCTTAATCCATAATTGTCTGTAAAGTCAAATATGATTCTTTTTCTTACACCAGCGTATTCCCTATGTGCCTTTTTCCCCCTAAGGACTGTTTCCCACTAACTGTGTATGTTTCTAAAATATTATTACCAATCCAGTCCAAGAATTCCGGGATCCATTTCAAATAAAATACTCCACCTAGGTAATTCTTGTGTATTCAGCTGAAGAAGCACAAACTTCTCCATAACCCCCATGACTATCTCCACCTTACAAAAGAAAAAAAAGTTATGTCTAACAATTAACTTCCCTAAAATTTTATTGCCTCTTTGGGTTATTCTGAGTCTAAAAAAAAGATCACTTACCCTAATTCCAGTGTTACCTATGCCACCTGCTTCCACTCTTGGTCAAATTTAATGTGGGTGGCTCTTTCCAGATAAAGAAGCAATGTTAACAATACATCAGTGTCATTGCTACCAAAAGAAGAATCTTCAAAGTCCTTATTCTCAACATTATGTTTTTCTTCCCATTATCATCATAGAATTTCACATGACGTTTCTTGTCCAAAATCTTAGGGGTAAAAGAGCGAAATGAGATCACCCTCTGAGTTTATTTTTCCTTGCTGAATATTGGAAGGACGCATTGCTGAGTTTGTAACCAACTCGGTGGGTCTCATTCCTGGTATTTCTGTAATGCTACAAAATACCCCCACTGATTTCCTAATGAAATGAACTTGTAATGAAAGCCATATGGAGAAAAGTGTCATGTTTACTGCCTGCAACAGTGTGGCAGGGCTGGTCTCGCACATACACAGGCAGTGTGCCACGATCCTAAATAGCTCCACAACCACCAGCAATCACTTCCTCGGACCAAGGGATTGCCATGGTGTCAATCATTAAGGCTGTTCAAAATGTTCTGATTCTCCTCCTTCCAGGCACATAACAGAATTGTACTTCCTCCACCCTGTCCCTGAAGTCAGGCGTGGCCATGTAACTTGTTTTGGCCAGTAAAATATGAACAGAAGTGATATATGTCCTTTTTATGCCTTTAAGAGCCACTCTATGAGTTGCCATAGCCTTTTTCCTGCCTTGGAAATCCTGGAAGAACACTGAGATGGAGCCTCTTTCAGCCCTGAGTGTACCTGGGACCAGAGATCCATGCTGACCCACGTGGGAAATGGAGTATAAGCAAGAACCAACTTTTTTGTTACACAAACTAAGAATTGTTTGTTTTTTTTAATGACTGCAGCATAACCTGATTGATTCAGAAATTAGTGTCAAGAAAAGGATGTTCCCCAAAAAGAAAACAAATATTATCACTTCAACATGTAATCAGTATAAAAATTAGTAAGATACTTTACATTTATGTACTAAGTCTTTAAAAGCTACAGCACAACTCAATTTCGATTACTAACATTTCAAGTTCTCAGTAGCCCCATGTAGCTAGTGCCTACCACATTGGACAGCTCAGTAAAGGATGCAAGACAAGATCAAACTAGTCAATAGCTCTCAGCCCTGGCGGCCCATTAGAATGGCATGAGTGAGGAGATTTAAAAAGTACAGATGCTCAGGCAGGGCTGGGATTAGTGTGAGGCAAGTGAGGCACTTACCCAAAGCACCTCAGTAATAAAGATAAATAATATTGTTAATCAATATGTTAAAAATCAAAATTAATGAAAGAAATCCATGATGAACAAAACATCAATATTTTAAATAAACATATACTGATGTTTTTCCTTTGCCTTAGGCTCCAATATGGCTTAGCCTGGCACTGTACCCAGGACCCACTCCAGACCAATTAAATCAGTATTTCTGGAGGTAGGGCCCAGGCATTAAAATTTTAAAGCACTCAGATGATTCTAATGTGCAGCCAGCATTGACCACAGTTCTAGTCCAATGTCTGTCCTAATGCCCAGATTTCCTGATAAAATGAGGAGTCAACGGGCAGTTGTAATTCTGGCATGTGGTATCTTTTACCAAATCCCCAAAATGTAGTTTTCGTTTCTGTACTTCCAGTGATGAGGAGTTCACAGCTTCACCATTTCCCTTATTGGACAACTCCAGTGTTAACTTTTATTTATTTGGAGAAGAACTGTTAAAAGATAGTTTTCAAAAAAGGATAAAATCATGCCTCTCATACAGATATAAAACTAAACACATGATAAAGATTTATTTAAGAGAGAAGAATTAAGCAGATATTATAACCAGGACAAAAAAGAATCCAAAAAACCAGACAACTTTATAGATCATCACTACTGCAATGAATATGCAAATGGAGGCAAAACTGGTTTTTCCACAAGGAGAGCAGGAGAGGAAAATCAGTTGGACCTCTACCAGACTGGACAGAATTTGCTTGTCTCTCAGTCACCTACAACTTACAGAGTTGTAAAATATCTCCCATAGAATCAAGGTGTGATGTAGACAGCACGAAGTTTTCCTTTGAAGTACAAATTATTTTCCACACAACAAACTGCTTCCCTATATTTTTTTACCCATTGCTCTTAGAATAGTGGTTTTCAAATTTTGATGTGTGTGAGAATCACCCAGGAAGTGAGCTAAAAGGCAGATTTCCAAAGAAAACAAAAGCAAAAACAAATGAATGGGACTTAATTAAACTTAAAAGCTTTTATACAGCAAAGGAAACCATTGACAAAACAAAAAGACCACCTACTGAGTGGGAGAAAATATTTGCAAATGATATGACCAATAACGGGTTAATATCCAAACTATATAAACAGCTCATACAATTCATCATTAAAAAAAAGAAACCTGATTAAAAATTGGGCAGAAGACCCAAACAGACATTTTTCCAAAGAAGACATACAGATGGCCAACAAGCTCATGACAAGATGTTCAACATCATTAGTCATCAGAGAAATGCAAATCAAAACAATGAGAT
Organism: Monodon monoceros; assembly: GCF_005190385.1. NCBI lineage: Eukaryota > Metazoa > Chordata > Mammalia > Artiodactyla > Monodontidae > Monodon > Monodon monoceros. The sequence continues at coordinate 70,181,597 of NW_021703778.1, forward strand.
ATTACCTCAGAATGGCTATCATCAAAAAGAGCACAAATAACAAATGTTGGTGAGGATGTGGAGAAAAGAGAACCGTCGTACACTGTTGGTAGGAATATAAATTGGTGCAGCCACAGTAGAAAACAGTATGGAGGTTTCTGAAAAAACTAAAAATAGAACTACCCTATAATCCAGCAATCCCACTCCTGGGTATATATCCAAAGAAAACAAAAACACTAATTCAAAAAGATACATGCACCCCAATGTTCATAGCAGCATTATTTATAATTGCCAAGATATGGGAGCAACCTAAGTGTTCATCAACAGGTGAATAGATAAAGAAGATGCAGTATGTATGTACAATGGAATATAACTCAGCCATAAAAAAGAATGAAATTTTGCCATTTGCAACAACATGGATGCACATAGAGGTATCATGCTTAGTGAAATAAGTCAGACAGAGAAAGACAAATACTGTTTGTTATTACTTATATGTGTAATCTAAAAAATACAACAAACTATTTAACACAAGAAGAAAGAAACAGACTCACAGATACAGAGAACAAACTAGTGGTTACCAGTGGGAAGAGGGAAGGCAGGAGGGACAAGACAGGAGTAGGGGATTAAGAAGTACAAACTATGGGCTTCCCTGGTGGTGCAGTGGTTGAGAGTCCGCCTGCCGATGCAGGGGACGCGGGTTCGTGCCCCGGTCCGGGAAGATCCCACATGCCACGGAGCGGCTAGGCCCGTGAGCCATGGCCACTGAGCCTGCGTGTCCGGAGCCTGTGCTCCGCAACGGGAGAGGCCACAGCAGTGAGAGGCCCGTGGACCGCAAAAAAAAAAAAAAAAAAAGAAGAAGTACAAACTACTATATATAAAATAAATAAGCTACAAGGATGTACTGTACAGTATAGGGAATATAGCCAATATTTTATAATAACTATAAATGGAGTATAACCTTTAAAAATTGTGAATCACTATGTTGTACACCTGAAACATATAATATTGTACATCAACTATATATCAATTAAAAAGATGCAGTGTATATATGTAGAATGGAATATTACTCAGCCATGAGAAAGAAGGAAATCCTGCCATTTGTGACAACATAGATGGAACTTGACTGCATTATGCTAAGTGAGATAAGCCAGACAAGACAAAAATTGTACAATATCACTTATATGTGGAATCTAAAAAAGTCAAACTCATAGAAACAGAGAGTAGAATGGTGGTTACCAGGGCCCGGGGTGGGTGGGGGATTGGGAAGATGTTGGTCAAAGGGTACAAACTTGCAGTTAGAAGATGAATAGTTTCTGGGGATCTAACGAACAGCATAATGACTATAGTCAAAAATATTACATTATATACTTCAAAATTAATATGAGACTAGATCTTAAATGTTCTCACCACAAAAATAAAATGATAAGTATGTGATGAGATAGAGGTCTTAGCTAAAGCTACAGTGGTAATCATATTGCAATAAATAAATATATAAAATAACATGTATACCTTAAACTTATACAATGTTATAAATAAATTCTAATCTCAATTTTACAAAAAACACTGTCCTAGAACATATCTATTCCATATTCTGGAGACATCCTTTCCAAATGTGCTTCTCACAGTATTTGCAATTAGCTCTAGATTTCAGTTCAAATCAGCCTTATTGGTCTTAGTATAGTATGTTTTCTTTACTTTGTTTCTAACATAATATGCTATTTCTTTTCTTCCCATTCAAATTTTATAGGACAGACAAGGAACTATCTTTATATTATATGAACATCTGAAGAGAGACAAGTTGGGAATGTTGTGAGTATGAAGTGTGTCTATGAGATGTAATAAGCTAAGAAAATAGACTATAACAACCAACAAGAATGATGCTTCTCATGCATTTTAATCAGCATGCTGATTTATTGGTAGTCTATCTTGTTTTATTTAGATCTTTAAGTATTTCATAAATTGACTTTAGAAGTGTCAGCAGGAGTTCATAAGTATAATTGATTAATTATCCAAAATTGATGGGTAAGGGGCTAGTTTTAACAACATATTACACTCAAACACATACACCTACAAGGCACAGCAAATCTGACTGATGAGGAACCAGCCCAGATGTACTGATTGCAGAAGGGCAGTTTTCATTCTGGCATGCTTAGAAAAATGCTCTGGTGACTTGGCAAGATGCTCCCCAAAAAGGCAGGGTCTGTCGTCCCTCTTCAGATCCAGTTCTGGCCCTGATGCAGTCTCCTCAAGATACATTTATGCTGAGAAGCGTCCTATTGCACCACTCAGGAGGCTTCTCTATGCTTCCCTGTTTCCTGCAGATTTCTCTCCAGGTTATTCTGGAGAACAAGCAAAGTTGTCTCCTCATCTAGGACTCAGAACTTTAGAGCCACAACCTTGAATTGTGTCTTATTCATATCTTGGAATATGGTTATTTGGTACCTTTAAGTCATCCTGACTTATTGGGAAACTGTTTCTATCTTATATTTTTCTTCCTTTTAATATCTACAGAATATTGAAGAAGAAAAGATGAGCAACTATAAACTTTTCTTTGTGTTGCTCGGTTTTCTCTGGAGGATCAAGGCGAGGCTATTCATGAGTTGGCTAGGCTTTGTTTGGCTTTATTGCAGTCTGGTCACATCAGGTGAGGGCTCCAAGAAGGGATGACCCTACAGACCAGAATTGTGTGGTTTGGCTTCACTGGGATAACGTCATACTGACTCCATTTGTACCGGCATATTTCTGGAAATAGTGGCATGTGAGTAGAAATTTCAAGGGAAAAATGAAGGAAACTCTAGAAATGAATTATTAATCGGGAACAGGACTTAGAGTCCATCTAGTTTCTTGATTCCCAGCCTGGGAACCATGGACCTGAGGAGGCTGAGGAGGGGTGGCGCGAGGGGCTTGAATCCATGTGTGGACCCAGCATCACACACACACACATATACACACACACATACACAATTTTTTTTAAGTATGGGTCTCAATCTTTAGTATATGTAAGAATCACCTTGGGGGACTTGGTGAAACTATACTTGGTGAAACTGCACAATCAAAGATTCTGATTTCGTTGATCTGGATGGGGCCCAGGAATTTGTTTGGAGAAGCACCCAGGGTCTAATACATACTGACCCTGTGGCAATAAAATACAAATCACTGTTAAAAATTAATGACTCTGAAGTTGCCTTTGGCTATTGTTTTTCCTATTAAAAGAAGAGACACTAATGTTCAGTAGCTATAAGGGGTAGGGGTAGGTGGTCTTTGGATTTGGGGAATCTAACTTTTAAAAGTTTGGAAGTACTTATCTAGTCCAATTTCTTCATTTCATAGAAAAAGGAATGAAGACCCAGAGAGCTTAAGTAACTTCCCCAAAGTTACATAGTCAGTGGCAGGACATAGAGCTCTGGTCTTCTGTCTTGGAGCCTGGGAAGCTATCTACTCCCACCCTGACCCAAGGGAAAGCCCAATCAGGCTGGAAGGAAGCCATTCCACAAGTGTCTAAGCCTTAGACTCTAAGGTGACTTATTTTACAGTTAACAACTAAGAAAAGAAGTAATCCCAAAGTTCTTTGCAGCTGCCTTAAGAGGCAGCTTGCTCTTTAGGTTCACCACCTCAGGATAGAATGATTTTAAAAAACTAATCCATTCATTTAATCTGTTTTTAACTTCGATTTTTAAAGAAGTTTGAAAAATAGCTAGAAAAATACCCTGCAGTTTTGTTTCCAAGTTAAAACTTAGCAATGATCTAGTTGTTTGGGAATGTTCACTGACCATAGTTTAATTCTACAGGATGGTTTGCAAGTTGTCTCTGAAATCTTCTTTAAATGTATGTTCAGCTTTATAAAGACAGCTGTTCGTGAATGGGGCACATTCTCCTCTGCACATAAATGGGGTGCATTCATAAGTAGCAGGAATCACTTGTATAAATGAAATAGAAAACAAACTCTAGATGAAAGTCTCCAGAATACTGAGGTGCACATGTCTCTGAAGGCAAGTAAATTGTTAGGCATGAATTTTACTCAGCAACAATTCTCTTAAACTAACAGTTTTTAAAATGAGCTAATACTAGTGTCCTAGCTCAGTGGTAGCCTTTTGCTAGGAATGACTGAACCTATTCCTACATTCTGCTAAGTTGATTAATAAAAAATATTTATTACACAAATCCTTTTTGTTGACAAGCTAAAATGGAGCCTCATCTTTCATATCTCCCTGAAGATTCCCACCTTGTGAGATTGAAAATACTCATTAAATTCCATCACCAGACAGGCACAAATGAGAGGGTGATTGTTTTTAAGCATGTGAGGGGAATCGTTGGTAAACTCATTTGTTTGGATATCATTAACAGAACAATCGGTGAGGATCTCCAGGGGGTCCTGGTGACCTTTGCTCGCAATCTCTTCATCATCCATCAAGAAATATCAGCACCTAATATGCAAGGCGAGACCAATTTTAAGGTGAGGTGTTAATTAACTAACGATCCTGGTTAATTTCTATACAAGGGCTGAAAATACCTCATGCTGCATTGTAAACAAGTGCTAAACCATTTTTTTTTTCATTGTAAGCAGTACATATTTTACAACCTGCAGGGTCAATATTGTAAGGTTCCCACTGAACCCATTAGTTAAATTTAATAGTTTGAAACTTTTTCTTTGAAATATAGTAGACTTGTTTTAACTTACTGCAATTTCCAAATGTAAGCTTACAAGACAACAAGGCTTTTTGATGTTGAAGGTGAAGTGTCACAATGGAGCCAAAACAGAGACTGTCACAACCAAAAATCCTGAATATAATCTACCTATATTTCAGATAATACAATGTCTGGCTAAGGATTCCTGGGAAGCCCAAATTTCTAGAGCCAGAGAAGTTCTGAGACGCCAGGAAGGACAATGTGTGTAGAGAGAAGAGGAAAACCTCACCATATATGTAAGCCATCTGCTCCACCCCATTTCGCCAAAGTGGGACAGGTGTTTCTCATCGCTAACCTTTTGAAGCTTCCAAACGTCCCTTAAAGATGTTGGTTCAGGAAATCCAGTCATGTGTAATTGACCAGAAGTCTCCAAACTCTAGAAAACAGGAGCAAGATCTACACCGCAAGTTTTAAAAATACCAGCTGAACAGAGGTGAACACTTGGTGTTGCTCACCAGAGTCTGCATCTGGTTCCCCCGCTGAGCCTTCATCGTGTCTGAATGGATCAAGTAAGTCAAGGGACTCATCAGAAACCACATGCGGGGACTTCCCTGGTGGTCCAGTGGTTATGACCCCGCGCTTCCACTGCCGGCGGCGAGGGTTTGATCCCTGATCGGGGTTTGATCCCTGGCTGGGGATCTATCCCGAGTGGCCCAAAAAAAAAAAAAAGAAGGAAAAAAGCAGGGAAGGAAGGAAGAAAGGAAGGAAGGAAGGAAGAAAGAAAGAAAAAACCATATGTGATTTTTCTCTTAAATGGAAAGCCCGACAAAAGCTTGATAAAAATAAAAATTTTGAATACGTTTTTTCCTTGAGCTAGGGCCTGGTCCCTCCAGTAACAGTAATAATGATAATAATGCTTTGCTCTTCAATGTGATTTTATGTGTTGCATCAACTTTCACTGGTCCTAAAGGATCTATGCTCATCGTTTATATTCTAAGTTCCTGCCAGCTAGCATCATTTCATCTGTTACTGTGATGTGCAAAATTCTGAGCCTATATGCACGTGATCAGTTATCTGTCCAAATACAGCTAATAGTCAGAATCAGATGGTGCTGTGGACTGAATTGTGTCCTCCCAAAAGTTCACGTGTTGAACCCTTCATCCCCAATGTGATGATATATGAAGATGGGGACACTGGGAAGTTATTATGTCTAAATGAGGTCATAATGGTAGAATCCTCATGATGGGATTAATGCCCTCAAAAGAGACCAGAGAGCTTGCGCTCGTTCTCTCTGTCTCTGTCTCTCTCTCTCTCTGTTTCTCTCTCTCTCCGTCCCCCTCTCTCTGTCTCTCTCTCCCGACCCTATGAGGATACAGCAAAAAGATGGCTGTCCACAAGCCAGGAAGACAGCTCTCACCAGGAAATGAATCAGCTAGCCTTGACCTCGAACTTCCCAGCCTCCAGGAATGTGAGATATAATTTTTTGTTGTTTAAGCCACTCTGTCTACGATATTTTGTTATAGCAGCCTGGGCAGACTAAAGCAGATGGTTTATCCCCTTAACCATGCATACTTAGTAGACTCTGAGCTTGGACTTGAGGTTGGCAGAGCCAGCTACTGTTGACAAAATAAAGGCTATTTTGGGCTTCCCTGGTGGCACAGTGGTTTAGAGTCCGCCTGACAATGCAGGGGACACGGGTTCGTGCCCCAGTCCGGGAAGATCCCACATGCCGCGGAGCAGCTGGGCCCGTGAGCCATGGCCGCTGGGCCTGCACGTCCAGAGCCTGTGCTCCGCAACGGGAGAGGCCACAACAGTGAAAGGCCCGCGTACCGCAAAATAAATAAAGGCTATTTTCTCTGCGCTTTGTCTGACTTTAAAAATCATCAAAAGTCAGATGTTCTTAAGTAGCTTTTAAATATCTCATGGTTTCTGGCCTTCTCATGTCATATAAATAAAATTGCTATCTTGACATTTTTTACTCTTGTTAGAAGGTCTAAAGGTAAAAACTTTAAATCTCAACAAAACAGGAATAATTTTTTTAAAAACGTGAAAAGTGGACTAGATTCATTTGGGTAGTATTTTCTGTCTACTCTCCTAACGACAGTCGAATAAGAATTTTCAGTTTGTAGACAAGGATTTACCAGCAAAGTAAAGGCCAAATAAAAAATGGAAGGTGATGCAGAAAAAGCATTTAACAAAATCTAACACCCTTTCTGGATAAAAACACTCAAACAAACTAGGAATAAAGGTAACTTCCTCAACCTGATAAGGGCATCTAGGAAAAACCCACAGCTAACATCATAGTTAATGGTGCAAGACTGAAAACTTTCCCCCTAAGATCAGGAGCAAGACAAGGATGTTTGCTCTCACCACTTCTATTCATTATTGTACTGGAGGTTCTAGCTAGGGCAGTTAGGCAAGAAAAAGAAATAAAAGGCGCTCAGACTGGAAAGAAATAAAATTATCTCTATTCACAGATGACATGATCTTATATATAGAAATCCTAAAGAACCCAGAAACAATCTATTAGAGCTAATAAACAAATTCAGCAAGGTTGTAAGAACCAGCATCAATATACAAAAATCAGTTGTATCTCTATACATTAGCAATGAACAATCCAAAAATAATTTTAAATCAATTTTTTTAAAAATCAAGAAAAAATACTTAGAAATAAGTTTAGCAGAAGAAGTACAAGACCTGTCCACTGAAAACTACAAAACAGCATAAAAAAAGGAGACCTAAATAAGTGGAAAGACATTCTATGGTTTATGGAATATAAGACTTAGCATTGCTAAAATGATAGTTCTCTCCAAATTGATCCACAAATTCATTGCAATTCCTATCAAAATCGCAGCTGGCTTTATTGCAGAAATTGACAAGATAATCCTAGAATTCATGTGGAAATGCGAGAGATCCAGAAAAGTCAAAATAATTTTGAAAAAGAAGAACAAAGTTAGAGGGCCTCTCAATTTTTAAAACTTACTACAAAGCTACAGTAATCAAGACTGTATGGGGACTTCCCTGGTGGTGCAGTGGTTAAGAATCTGCCTGCCAATGCAGGGGACACGGGTTCAATCCCTTGCCCGGGAAGATCCCACATGCTGCGGAGCAACTAAGCCCATGTGCCACAACTACTGAGCCTGTGCTCTAGAGCCTGCAAGCCACAACTATTGAGCCCGTGTGCTACAACTGCTGAAGCCCGCGTGCCTAAAGCCTGTGCTCCACAACGAGAAGCCCCCACTCACCGCAACTACAGAAAAGCCCATGTGCAGCAATGAAGACCCAACGCAGCCAAAAAAATAAAAATTAATTTTAAAAAAAAGACTGTGTGGGGCATTCCTGGTGGCGCCCTTGGCTGAGAGTCTGCCTGCCGATGCAGGGGACACGGGTTCGTGCCCCGGTCCGGGAAGATCCCACATGCCGCGGAGCGGCTGGGCCCGTGAGCCATGGCCGCTGAGCCTGCGCGTCCGGAGCCTGTTGCTGCGCAACGGGAGAGGCCACAACAGTGAGAGGCCCGCGTACCGCAAAAAAAAAAAAAGACTGTGTGGTACTGTCATAAGGATATCTACATAGATTATATAGATCAATGGAATAGAATTGAGAGTCCGGAAACAAAACTTCACTTTTACAGCCAATTGATTTTCAACAAGTGCCAAGCCCATTCAATGAGAAAAGAAAAGACTTTTTGACAAATGGTGCTGGGACAAATGGATACCCACATACAAATGAATGAAGTTGTACCTCTCTACTCCACAGCATATACAAAAATTAAGTAAAACTGGATCAAAGGCTTAAATGTAAGAGCTAAAACTATTAAACTCTTAGAAGAAAACAGGCATAAATCTTCATAACCTTGTGGTTAGCAATGGTTTCTTAGATATGATACGTTAAGTGCCATCAACCAATGTAAAAATAGTAAGTTGGATTCCATCAAAATTGAATACTTCTGTGTGAACCAAAGGACACTCAAGAAAGTGAAAAGACAACTTACAGAATGGGAGAAAACATTTGCAAATCATAAATCTGATAAGTCTCTAGTGTCCACGGTATATAACGTACACTTACAATTCAACAACAGAAAGACAAATAACCCAATTAAAAAGTGAACAAAGGACTTGAACATACAGTTTTCAAAGAAGATATGCAAATACACAATACTCACATGAAGAAATGCTCAACATCATTAGTTATTAGGGAAATGCAAGTCAAAACAGCAAGATACCATTTCAGACTTAAGATGGCTAGAATCAAAAAGACAGACAATAACAAGCTTGACAAGGATATGGTGAAACTGGAACCCTCATATATTGCTGACAGGAATGTAAAATGGTGTCACAGCCATGTATAATTTCATATTTCCTCAAAAAGTTAAACAATAGGGATTTCCCTGGTGGTCCAATGGTAAAGAATCCATCTTCCAATACAGGGTATGTGGGTTCGATCCCTGGTCAGGGAATAAGATCCCACATGCCCGTGGGGCAACTAAGCCCACGTGCCACAACTATTGAGCTCTCGTGCCTCAATGAGAGAGGCCATGTGCCGCAAACTACAGAGCCCACACGCCACAACTAGAGAGAAGCCCGCACACCACAACTAGAGAGAAACCCGAGCAGACCACACGCCTTAACGAAAAGATCCTGCATGCCTCAACAAAGATCCTGTGTGCCACAACTAAGACCCGATGCAGCCAAAAAACATAAGGAAAATAAATAAATAAAATAAAAATTTTTTAAGTTAAACATAAAATGACCACACAGGGAATTCCCTGGTGGTCCAGTGGTTAGGACTCCATGCTTTCACTGCCGAGGGCCCTGGTTCAACCCCTGGTTGGGGAACTAAGATCCCACAAGCCACCATGCAGCGCCATCAAAAAAAAAAAAGACTCAGCAATTCCACACCTAGTTATATACCCAAGAGTATTGAAAATATATGTTCATATAAAAACTTGTATATTAATGTCCATAGAAGCATTACTCATAATAGCCAAAAAGTAGAAACAACCCAAATTCCCATCAACTAATAAATGGGTGAATTCCATTTTATTAAATGAATAATATTTCATACACTGGAATACATAGGTATAAATCTTCATGACCTTGTGGTTAGCAATGGTTTCTTAGATATAATACCTAAAGTGCAAGCAACCAAAGTAAAAATAGATAATAGATACAATGAAAATATTATTCAGCCATAAAAAGGAAATTAAGTTCTGATCCATGCTACAACATGGATGAACCTTGAAAACATTATGCTAAAACACAAAGGCCACAGATTGTATGATTCCATTTACATGAAATGTCCAGAGTAGGCAAATCCTTAGAGACAGAAAATAGATTAGAGGTTGCCAGGAGCTAGGAGAGGTGGAAAATGGGGAGTGGCAGCTAATGGGTATAGAGTTTCTACTTGGGGTGATGAAAATGTTCTGGAACAACATAGTAGTGATGGCTGCTTATGAATATACTAAAAACCACTGAATTCTATACTTTAAAAGGGTAACTTTTATGGTATGTGAATTCTACCTCAATAAAAAATAAGTAACTAGAATAAAATGGAAAGGTGCCAATTTTTCTCCCAAAAACCAATGGAAATAAATGCTCCCATCAGCCAACTAGCCCTCATTCTAGAGTGACTAGACCAGTGCATCTCAAATTATCTGCAGTGAAGGACCTGTTTGTTTTGTTTTTTCTGACTTATCATGCATCAATACTTTTGTAAAATACAACAACAAATGAATTACTAGAAAAATGAAATGAAAAAATTGAAGACATAAAATAGAAGGCCATTTTTTCATTATTAGATTTAATAGACATAAAAATTTCTATAAAGGTTTCCAAGTTCTTAGCCTCAATTTTTTTTACCCTTTCATTAAGACTGATAATCAACAATCTGTAGAGGGGTGTTGGTTAGTGGAAAACACTTTAAGCAGAACTGGTCTAAACCACACTGAACTCCAAAAAGGAGCTAATGTTTGAGGGGCTGGGTGGAAGACTTGAAAGAGGTCTTTAAGTAACAAGTATTATTTTTACTGCTCATTTACAGACCGCCATTGATGACATTGAAGCCATTCTAGGAGTAACAGAGGAAAACAAATTGAGATTTGAAGAAAATCTAGAGTCCAAAGATGATAAAAAACCTCTCTGAACCTGATAAATGAATGGTCCTGGAATACATTAATGATTTTGGATTCCAATCTAGAGCCGAAAAAGGGGCAACGTTCATTTTGCTATTAGGAATAAAAGGAAGGGAAAGTTAGTTTGCTTTGTTTGCTAGGAGGTGAATCAGAACGGATTGTAATGTAATGCTCTTTTTAAAAAATTGTTTATTAAGTGATCTTATTTTACTTATTAAACCAAAACCTGTTTGTGTTATCATTTCAGAGCATTAAACAATCTCTTCCTCTTCCCAAACTCAGGAAGAAATAATCTATCAGGAAAGTTACAAGTCTTACTAACATCACTTCTGCATCTACCTCTTTTTAAACTTCAGGATTATAAATGTTTTATAAAGTTTTCTCCTCCTGTTTCTGATAGTAATTTGTCTTCTGCATTTAAAAAATTGAATAAAGGTTTAATCATCACTATTTGGCAAAACGCAAATGTCTTTTTTTCCCAAGAAAATTACATTTATATGGATTTTTAAAGTGACCCTTTATCATTCATTGTATTTTTATTGTATCAAGCCACTATTGTCTGTTGTTGCCATTTTTCAAAAAGTAAGGTAAGCCAACATCTAGTTAAATAAAGCAACAGAATGTATCTAGGTGGCAGTATCTGCTCTTAGTTTAAGATACAGTGTAACTCAGCCCTTTAGCTTGAATAAACTCAGCCCTCTAGCTTGAATAAACATTCTCTAGTTCTCCATTTAATACAGCAGTAGGAGTTTTACAAGCATAATTCAACAGTACCTTTTAAAGGGCAAATTATTAAAATTATGCACTGTTGACACTAACTCTCAGCACTTGTAATTGTTCGAAGTATTTCTACATCATCCAGCTTCACTGAAGGGGGAAATATGCAAGTCACAACACCAAAATCACAGAGATGTTTTAAAGAATGACCTTTATATCTTTAAAAATATTCGAGTGTGCTGGGGAAAAGAGGGGCATTTATAACCTTAGGAATTCCAATAATGTGTTAACTATGCCTCAGCCATAGGCTGAGTTTCTGCAATAAAATTAACATTAGTCTGTGTATGTGTCAGCTTTTGTTTTGCTATAGTTGGAAATACATTAATTAGCCAGGTTTCCTGCCTGTGCTAGGTAAAACGATGACCTCTTTTTCTTGCCAGATCGCTCTAATCCATATGAGGGGCCCATTGTCCAGACACTTGACGGATAGGAAGTACTACATGCCCATTAGAGTCTCGCCTCAATTGAAGCCAGAGCAACATAAGGTCCAAGAGACTCATTAGTTCACTGGCACAATGGTGTCCTGAGAGTAAATGAAACCCTCTGTCTCCTTATGGCTCTCATCTGCTCTGGACTTTAAAAGAAAACTGTCTGTTTTGTTCAGCACAGCAGTGGATCTTTCACATGGTGAGATCCCCGTCTTAATAGTACAAAACTGTTAAATCTATCAAGGAAGTTTTTATATGTGAATTTTGATTAGCACTCTTGAGCCCCAAGCTGCTGGCAATAGTAAAATGAGTTCACTCTCTGGTACTTTTTTTTTTTAACCCACATGATTGCTTTCTCAAACAATGCACTTTCCTTCTTTGCCTCTATCATTAACATACACCACAGAGTGCCTGTTTCCAAATTCAGGCCTTATATTCAGATTCAGGTCTCACTGGAAAGTGATTGGGAGTCAGGTTCTCTACCTAAAAACCTACGGCTTCAAAATCAAAGGAGAAAAATTGGTATAATAAAACAATCATTTCAAGTAATTAAGTGAAAGAAGCCAGAGGACCAGATTAAATTAGTGAAATGTTTTAATTACAGAACATTTGAAAAGAAGCATAGTCCATTATCTTTTAGCACATATGAATAGCAAAGATACTGTGCTATTGGTAAACTAAGGTAAGTTTGAAAAACAAATCATGTATATGTGTACAATGTATCCTAAACATAAATTAATCAATATAAGTTACTGAGCTTTTACTATTCTAAATGGGAAACTGAAAGCTTTGTTGATAAGAGGATTTTTGAAAATGATGTGCCATTTTTCCGGGAAGTTTTGGGGAGAAGCATACGTTTAACAGTAGAGCTATCTTTGTATGAGAAATGACCCATGGTTTAATATTGAATGTTTGTGATGGTTTGAGAAGCAAACTCTACTAACCATTTAGGAGCACATTATTGGATGATGATAATTATCTTCCTTTACATATTACCTATTTTATATTGATTTTAAAGAAAGCAAATAAATGATATTCAGTGGCAAATTGTGCTTTCTACTTAACTACCTTCCACTACCTACTTACATTTACCTTTTATTGAACACTTATTACTGGCTAGGTGTGTACTGTACTAGAAGCTTTATATACATTTTTTAAATTGCATCTTTCCAACAACACCATGTGGGAAAATACTACTACTGTCCTCACTTTACATACAAGAAAACTGAGATTTAGTGAGGGTATCTCACCCCATGTCTCAAGCTAAATGAAATTCGGGATTTAAACTAGTTTAACACAAATTCTAGCATATTGTATAAAGTAGACAGTTCAGTGTCACTTGTCCCAGATCAGGCAAGGGACTTACTCTTTTATAACAAATTCTACTGTGTTGCTTAAAGTACAGAAGGACGGTTTAACTTACACATGCTTCCTGCTAATAACATAAACTTGGGCAGCTGACTGCATTGTGAGGCATCACAACTGCATGATCAAAGAAATCAGAAGAGAAAGTGGCATCAGTGGAATTCTCCTGTGGTGATGGATCTGTAAGACTTTGGTGGAGGACTGATGATGGGAACGTGCACAAGAGTTTGAAAGCTGGGAAATCATGCCCCATAGTTTCACTCGAAAGATGGGTATTAGGTCAAGAAACTGGGTAAGGTTAAGAAAGGACTTCCAACAGGATGTAGAGTAACCTGGGAGGAGTTTGGGGAGCATTACTTCAGCTATATCATCCTAAGAATTGCAAGCATCCTATTTTTCAAGTATAAAAATAGGTATTTTATCCTAAGTAATGTATTCGTAATCATCTGATAGCTTTAACAATTAATCATTTGTATGCATCTGGCACCTTTCTTCTAAAGAGCTCAAAGCACTTTACATTTGTTATCTCATTAATTCCCAACACTGTCCCTTGGGGAAGGTGATAAGTATTTTAACATTTAAATGTTTATCTTTCAGAATTTCTCAAGCATACATTAATTATATTTCCAAAAGTATAAATGTTCATTAGTTTTATTTTACTGTTCCTCTGGCTTTAATGTGCATAGCAAATTTGTTCAACTCTTTAAATGTGCTAATCACAGTAAATCTTATTTGGAAAACTAGAAATTATGTTGCCAGGATAATGTGAGGGTAGAGGTTGCAGGGAGGGAGGAAGCATCTGACTTTGCCTTTCTCCTTGGAAGAAGTTTGGTCTAATCCATTGCAAGTGTGGATGTAATGAATGTGCTGTGGCTCTTCATCTTTTCTGTATTCCATTCTTTCCAAAAGGTGTGCCTCAGGAGGGTAAGGACTGTATCTAAAAGCCTGAGGCAGACTGAGCTGCTATTTCCATCTTTGTTTTATTAACGATTTCATCAATGTGGAATAGAAAACTGATGCATTCTGTTAGGAGTTACATTCCAAAGAGTCACAGAATAGTAAGGGCTAGAAACTTGTCTCCCCAATCCTCCCTCTCTCTGAGATGGCCATACCTTCCTCAATTTTCTAACTAGAAAAATGGCAGATGGTTAATACCTGCTCCTTAGGGAAGCCGTAGAGATTAATTGGCCAATGTTGGGAAAGTCTTTCAAAGATGAATCACTCTGCATAAATGTTTAAGTAGTATTGGAAGTTCTAACTCTGAAATGTGATTATGCACTTCCTAAGAAAGCCCTTTCATAACCACATATATAGGTTTATTTTTCACTCTAACAAACAGTCTAACTCATGGTTGTGAAAATGTATTGCACTTGATGGAGGGGCCTGGCTTTATTAGTTTTAAACTGCTAGTTTCTGGGGTATTTATGTAAGTGAGGGAAAGATACCAAAACAGTAAATAATAAGCATGTCCCTGCTGTTTAAAAATCTGTTGGGAAAAACAACTTTTGTTTTGTTATAAGAAGACCCTAAACGTAGCACGGAAAAATATAGCTTTGGCATCTATGTGTAAGTGTTTTTTGGCTTGGGGGGGGTTTTATGATGGTGGTTTTCCCCCCAAGCATTTCTTTTCCATTCTTGTAAACATTTTGGTTCACTTCCACATTTGTCACCATATATATTATATATATGTGTGAGTGTATGTATGTATGGAGAGAAAGAGAAATGAGTAAAACGCAACATTTTAAGATTTTTTTATTTAACAAAATGTTAAAACGTATACCAGATGGCTAATTGTAGCTCCCAGAAACAAAAGGCCACACCTAAGTTTATTGCAGTTGCCTCATAAGGAATGTTATGATGAAATCATGGTTCCATAAACTTGACAACAAAACAGCAAAATAAACTTCAAATTTTGGTTCATTTACAGACTCACGCCACTTTGCTTCCCAGAAAAGGACACAAAATACTTACTTTGCAATCACTGAAAAACTCAAAATTATCTAACAACATTCTCTTTATCTAGGTTTCCTTCACAATGCCTTTCTACTCATTATCTTGGGTGTTGTTTTGTTTTTTTCTCAAGTTGAATATCTGTAGCCACCCTCCTAAGCAAAAAATTATATATCATTTGCAACAATAGTGAAAAATCAGAAAGGTCTAAATGTTCAACAATAGAGTATTGCTTAAAAATTATGAATAGCTATATAAAGGACCTCTGTACAGCCATTAAAAAAATCATTCCTACAGTTAATATATGATCCAGCCATTCCACTCCTACTTATTTACCCAAGAGAAAAGAAAGCATATACAAAGACTTGTTCATGAATGTTCACAGCAGTTTTATTTGTAACAGCCCAAAACTGGAAAAAATCCAAACATCCATCAACAGGTGGATGGATAAACAAATTGTGGGATATCCTACAATGGAATACTACTTAGCAATGAGAAGGAGTGAACTGTTGATAAACTCAAAGACATGGATGAATCAATATAATTATGCTGAATGAAAATATTTAGATTAAAAAAGTACATATCGGGCTTCCCTGGTGGCGCAGTGGTTGAGAGTCCGCCTACCGATGCAGGGGACACAGGTTCGTGCCCCGGTCCGGGAAGATCCCACATGCCGCGGAGCGGCTGAGCCCGTGAGCCATGGCCGCTGAGCCTGCGCGTCCGGAGCCTGTGCTCCGCAACGGGAGAAGCCACAACAGTGAGAGACCCGCGTACCGCAAAAAAAAAAAAAAAAGTACATATCCATTTACATAGCATTCTAGGAAATACAAACTACAGTGACAAAAAGCAGATCAACAGTGCTTAGGGTGGGAAGTGGGAGAGTAGGGAAGGGGAAGAGCAGGATTACAAAGGGGCAGAAGGAAATTCTGGGGCTTCACTATATTGATTGTGAAAATGGCCTCTTGGATGTCAAAACTTATCAAGTTGTACACCTTAAGTAAGGGCAGTGTTTGAATGTCAATTATACCTCAAAAAACTGTTTTTAAAAAATCATGTATTAGGAGAATATGTTACATTAGAAGTAAATGAAATGATATTTAATTATTATGAATTAAAGAAGCATATTTTAAAACAGCATGAAAACTATGACTCCAAATTATGACTTTTTAAAAATGTGTACATATATGTACACACACACACACACACACAAGCATACACACAAGACTGTAATCCCTTAATGGGATTTTTTTCTTTCTGTATTTTGTCTTGTAATGAAACTGTTTTTAATTACTGGAGCAAGTGAAACAAAAACTTAATTTTGGGGAGGTTGGGAAAGCAAAATATGAATTTCTTCATTGTAAGTTCTGCTATCCAAAGTGATAATGAACTTAGGGACATGGCCTGGGAATATCATAACCACCTTCCTGCTCCAAGTTCCCAAAGCTGTCACCAGACAGTAATGGCCTGTTCCCTAGCACCATGGTAGGGTATTCTAAGCTTAATACCCTTAGTATTCTACAATTCAGACCATGACTTTAGTGTGATACCTACTCATGTAAACAGAGATGCATAAAAGGGTGAATGCTTCTGCCATCTGCAAAGGTTTGGAGGGACAGACAGTGATTAGGTGGCATTTGTAGTTATTCTAAATGCGTATGGAATATATATATAACATCTGCTTTAGATTTAACTGTCTTAATGAGTTTCAGTTCCAGTTCTTTCCTTAATGGACAATAGTTTCTCCTCTCTAGTTCTCGGTTTTCTGGCACGTAAAATAAGAAAGTGGAACTGATATTTAAGCTTATTCCTAGCTCTAAGGTTCTATGATTCTATGCCACCATCATCAAAGTATTAAAAGGGCAACATTTGATGTATCACACAAGAAGGTGATTTTTTTCTTCTAGCTTTCTCTTCCACCTACTGAAAATAATGGATGAAAATATTTTGCAACTTAGTTCAGCCTCTTAAGTTTCCCCATCTACCATCGAAAAGGGATGTGATTTTGGGACTTCCCTGATGGTCCAGTGGTAAAGAATCCGCTTTCCAATGCAGGGGACGTGGATTCAATCCCTGGTAGGGGAACTAAGATCGCACATGCCTCGGGGCAACTAAGCCTGCAAGCCACAACTATTGAGCTCTCACGCCTCAATGAGAGAGCCCACGTGCCACAAACTACAGAGCCCACACACTCTGAAGCCTGCGTGCCACAACTAGAGAGAAGCCCAAGCACCGTAACAAAGAGACTGTGGGTCACAAGGAAAGATCCCGCATGCCTCAACAAAGATTCCACATGCTGCAATGAAGATTCCGCATGCTGCAACTAAGACCAGATGCAGCCAAAAAAATAATAAAAGAAAATAAATAATAATAAATTTTAAAAAAGAAGTTTAAAAAAGGGATGTGATTTTAAATGGTTACGAAGTATTTTATAATTTAAAATAGTTCTTTGCAATGCCAATGGCTTTCTCTTGGAGGAAATTTTTTTGACAAAATAGTAGCAAGCCAAACATGCTCTTTAGACTGGAATCACGTCTTTCATTTTGGGGGGTTTTCACTTTCTTGCACTGAACTCTTAGGTATTGCAAATCACCTAAAGTAATGGAAACATTTTTTTTGGAAAACATTTTTATCTAAACTGATATAATGAGTACCTCCTGTACTAGAAGATCGTGGTGCAAATAGATGGGATTGAAATGTGAATACAAGCTTTAAATGTCCCTGTATAAACCAGAGCATGTCTTCTTTTCATATCTGCTTTTCTGTGCAGGATGAATAGCTAGAGTTCTATCTCTGAACTTTAATTTGTACCTGGACTCAAAAAGAGATGGAAGATGTATTTTGTAACATTCCAGTTTGCTACGTAGCAGATGTCCTCCCTCAGGCTGCATAAATGGGCAGCTTTAATCCTATATTTTTAAACACCTCCCAAAATGCACTGTTTCCTGGGCCACATCTAAAAGTGGGCAGGCACTGCCTTTCTCCGAAGTATTCTGACATCCCTGCAACAAGGCCTGAACAGGGAGCTGAAAGTAGGATGATTCTATATCCCTCCATAAAGTCCACACTAATTGTTATAGCTAAAACACTTCTTTAAATTTCATTGCCAGGGCAGAAATCCCTTTGCTTCCTTCATTCTCACTACCAGCTTATAGATTCTTGGCACTAAAACCATGAAAACAGAAAATTATAGATGATGTAAGCTTTTAAAAGTACTTATGAGCATTTTTCTTAAGATGACTTTGTCTTTCAGTATATCTGGATTTTAATTTTTCTAATTACAAAAACACATACTCATGATTAAAAAAAATAGGATCACATAGCTTCTTCAAAAAAACAAATAAGTAAAACAAAACAAAACAAAAACCTTTTGAAAAACAGAAAAGCACAGGGAATAAACTAAAAAATCAAAAATTATTTCACCACCTGGAGATTAACTACTGTTAAGGATTTGGGGTGTATCTGCTATTACTCCTGCCTAGGGCCTCTACATTGCTAACCTCTGCCTGGCACACTCTTCTCCCAGAAATTTCTGGGGCTCACTCACTGCATTCAGTCTCTGCTCAACTGTCAGTAGACCAGAGGGGCCCTTCCTGACCACCCTTCCTAATTAGCACTCCCTTATTCTCTAACACCTTACCCTCCTCTATTTTTCTCCAAAGCACTTAACAATATGTGATACTACATAATAGATTTGCCTATTTTTTAATTATCTGTCTCACCCAAAGGACTGTAAGTATAAAGATACAGCCCAGCTCCTAGAACAGTACCTATCGGTAGAAAGAGTCACTCAATTTATATATATATATATATATATATAATTTGTTCTATTATCACATATATATTGAGTTCCTATTATATCTTTGTGTGCATAATTTTTTAAATAGGATTATATCAGACATACTGTTTTGCAGACTGTGTTTTTCACTTAGCAATAAATTATGAAGACACATCAGAAATTCTTACCCAATGCCATTTTAATAACGGCGTAAGGATGTTACTGATCCTCTATTGTTAGACCAGCACATGGGCATTTCGAGGCATCCTTCCACATATCATGTTAATGACAACAAGTTAAGATAGTTAATAATATTAACAATGCCTTATATTCACATGGTAATTTATAGTTCACAAACTATTTGCATATATCATTTGGTCCTTACAATAAACTCAAGCAAACAGAGCAGAAACTCAGAGAGGTTACATAATTTCCCTAAAATCATAAAAAACAGTAATAGGGAGTCCAGATTCAAACGTAGGTCTATCTATCTCTTCAGTCTGGGCTCCTCACTGTACCTCATCATCCCTGGTTGAAGCCTTCATTTTACAGATGAGTGATCCATGCTTAGAGAAGGGAGTAATGATATGCCCAGAGTCACAAAGCTTCTTCAAGAAAAAATACAGATAGAGTAGTAGAACCCAGGACTCCTGACTCCCTGTCCAAGGCTCTCTCAACTACACTATCTCTCAACCACACGCTGGGTCAATAAATTAGAAAAAAAAATCCTGAATTGCTGCATAGTTAAAATGGTGACCAATACATGCTGTTGCACTTCTCTGAAGATTACACAGTATATTTGCTTGGTGCTACGAAGTGCCAACCCGATGACACTTGCAATCCTGAGCTTATTTGATGTGGTTGGGAAGCAAATGAGATTCCAGTGCCCCTGTTGTGCATAGGTGCTCAATGAGCATTTCCTGCATGGTGGGAAAGTGCCCTATATTTACAGTATTTGATCCAGTTTAACAGCAAGATCTAATGTTAAAATTAGCCTTGTAAAAGTTTTCACCCTAGTTCACACAAAAAAAAGATTCTGAGATTATGACTAGCAATTTTTCATGAGTTGATTTATCTGAATAAAACCTATAAGGTTTTGAACCATTAAACATTCGATTTAGAAAAAAAAAATCTCAGCATACAGAAGAATAAACTGAGAAATGGAACAGATTTGTTTCTTGCAATAATTATGAGCAATATCTCAAACTCAGCATCCTTAGACCATCGAGCTGTGTAGGATGAATGTGCTAATTAATCAATTACTACCCAACAATGTACCCTGTTTATTTACTGAAATGCACTAGAAACATGTGCAGAACTGGTAATTATTAATCATCTTCAGTAACAAATATGACTCAAGTTCACCTTCATATAATTAATAGAGCATGTAGGTAGCTTTAACATCTTACTTTATTCGAAATAGCAAGAAGGAATAAAAAGAAAGAGCTGAACCACAGATGTGGTTCACTGAAGTGCTGGCTTGGACTAAACGTGCCTATTACCCACAGCAGCAGCATTTCTCATACGTGTCCAAACTATGGCCAGATTCACTCTCCATTAAAAACCGAGTTCTCGGGCTTCCCTGGTGGCGCAGTGGTTGGGAGTCCGCCTGCCGATGCGGGGGACACGGGTTCGTGCCCCGGTCCGGGAGGATCCCACGTGCCGCGGAGCGGCTGGGCCCGTGGGCCGTGGCCGCTGGGCCTGCGCGTCCGGAGCCTTTGCTCCGCAACGGGAGAGGCCACAGCGGTGAGAGGCCCGCGTACCGCAAAAAAAAAAAAAAAACCGAGTTCTCAAAACTAAACTTTTTAATGTGAATAAAATTTTAGACCTGTAAAAGCAGTCCAAAGAATTCCTACATACTCTTCACTCAGGTTCCCCGAATAAAATCCAAGTTTTAGAGCTTGATAACTTGCTTCGAGTTGGGATCGTTGTTGGTGGTACCCAAACTCCGTATGACTCCTTATCGCATGCCTTTCAGTTTTAAAGATAAAAGTACTTTCAACATGCATAGAAACAGCTGTTTTACAACAAATTTTGCAAGTGATTCCGTTGTGAAAAATCTTTTTTTTTTTTGAGAGTCACAATGTATGCCCCCAAATTTCCCTTGAGCCAGACAGACTCCTGGGCTAGATTCAAAAAAAAATGTGAATCTACATTTGCAGTTTCCATTGTATGAAATACCTTTTTTTTTTTTTTCTTCCTGTACGTGGGCCTCTCACTGCTGTGGCCTCTCCCGTTTCGGGGCACAGGCTCCAGACGCGCAGGCTCAGCGGCCATGGCTCACGGGCCCAGCCGCTCCGCGGCATGTGGGATCCTCCCGGACTGGGGCAGGAACCCGCGTCCCCTGAGTCGGCAGGCGGACTCTCAACCACTGAGCCACCAGGGAAGCCCAGATTCACATTTTTGAAGTTTTCTCCTGAAGGGAAAAACTGGATAAAATGTAATGCTTTTGTAGAGTAAATTAAAAAACTGTCCCATCTGAAAATACCAGTGGAATGCCACTTCAAAAACTAAAACTGACAAATCATAAATCAGCGGGTGGACTACTGTATTTCTATTATAAAATGATTCAAGGCCCCTTTAAATGGAGAGCCCCCTTAGGGCATCTCAGTATTTGTTTATAGATCATTAACTACTTGACAGTGAGACTGGGGAGGGGGCATAAAGACTCACAGCTAAAGTGCTAAGAGTCACTGTCGGATGAAGATCAGCAGCAAAGCCAAAATATCTTAGGAATTTGATATGAAAATATAATTTCTGCTACAAAAATGTTGTATGCTATTCATGAATGAATCTGTTAGTAAAACAAGGCTCACTTTATGAAGCTGAGACCATAATTATGACCCATATGACAAGGTGAATTTACTTGGCCATGTTTTCAAATGCTTTCCCCAAACACTGACTACATATTATTAAGATTGTAACACTGAAAACATGCCCAGGAAATGGATTGTGTTATCTACCAGCATAAATCATTAGCTGGTTTCAAAAAGTCACAAATATGTCTCCTTCTACTGGATTCTAGCATCCATGTCAGAACAGCATAGAAATATTTCCTAATGAAAAGCTCACTGAAAGCTGGGAGGCCAGAATTTTGATTCTTGTTTCTGGTATATGATCTTGGATAAGTTTCTTTCCTATTCTGTAGTTTAATTTCTCCAGCTATCAAAATTAAAATTAAAACCACTGACCCTGAATATTATGATTTCCTTTCTTCAACATCCCTCAAACACACTAATTGTACTCACTTTACCCACTTTTTTTTCCCACTTATTCAACAAATAGAGTACCTACCATATGCCAAGTTACTAGGTGCCGGGATCACAAAGGTTAATAAAACAGACATAAACCTCTGGCCTTAGAAAGTTTACATTCCAGTGGAGGGGAGAACTTGAGAGTACTTTAGACACAAGATGCTTTTGGATGAGATTTCTGTACCCACTTTGTTCACAATAAAATGTTTTACCAGAGTAATTCTTCTTGCCACTCTTTGTAACAGCAGCCCCAGCTGCCAGCCGACTGCTTGGGGGCTTTCAGAACATCAATCAGTCCCACAGAAGGACTCAAAAAGATCTAGATAAGAATACAGCAGTTCCTTCCTTTCCTAACAACTCCTGCCATAACCCAGTACTTCTATGAGGATAATTTTGCATAAAGCCAATGTATATTGTCCTTGCCAGGGCACACACAAGGATACAGGAATGGAGCAGCAAGCACTGTTTGCCACTGATGGGAATAGGGAGAACGAAGGAGCATTCTTCCAGCTATAGGGGGAACTCATGCCACTTCCTCTGGTGCTGAGCTGGGCTTAGAGGGCACTGAGCCATTAAGCAGATTTGGGTTCCTAGGAGACTCAGGATGGTGGTTCTTTGAAGTATCTGTTTTTAAGTTCTAAAACATGCTGGAATATGAATTGGGGCAGCAGCAACTCCATGGTCCTCCTCTTCTTGGACCAAAAATCCTAAAGCTTCAAACTGGAAATTGTAAATGAAATCCTAAGTGTAAATATTTCTATCCCTTTTAAATAATTCCTTTATCTTTTACCAACATGCTGACATATGCACCTAGTATCTTGCCCTTAATTCTCCTGAGAATAGCAGTGAATTAAAATCCCCATGCCTACCCTATTTTCTTTTAAATCACACTATTAGAAATATGTGAGCAAATCAGGATCTCACAGTAAGGTTGTCAAAACAACATGAGAAAAAAGATGCTATATATGTACAAGGTCATGTTTCGGTCATGTCCACTATATATGTTCTCTATACATATTTCTTAATAAATGTGAATAATAGGATGTGTTATTATGTAATATTACCTGCAGAACTCATTGTTTTTTTCAAACTTTTTATTGAAGTATAATATACATGCAGAAAAGGGCACATATCATCTGTATTCAGTACTTTACAAACTGAATACACCCATTTAACTAGAATCTAGATCAAGAAAGAGAATAATCCATAGGTTCATCAATTATAACAAATGTACCACTCTGGTGGGGGATGCTGATAATGGGGGAGGCTATGCATGTGTGGGGCAGGGGATTCATGAGAAATATCTGTACCTTCCTCTTAATTTTTCTGTGAGTCTAAAACCACTCTTAAAAAATTGCTTTTAAAAAAAGTATAGAAATAAAAGAATGTTTTGAAAAACAGAGAATAATCCCAGTCCCCCAGAAGTCACCTCATACTCCTCCTAGTAACTGCCTCTCCACTCCAAGAGTGATTGCTATCCCCCTTCTAACAGCATAGATGAGTTTAGGCCAGTTTCTATACTTTATGTAAATGAAATCGTACAGTAAGTTCTTTAGTGTCTGCATTCTTCCACCCTTTCTCATGTTTGTGAGATCCATGCATGTTGTGTGTGACTGTAGAGCATTCTTTCTTGTTGCTGTAGTATTCCATTGTGTGAATATGCCACAATTTGTGTATCTGCTCTACTACTGCTAGGCATTTGAGTAATTTCCTGGTTAAGTATTACAAATATGAGTAGTGCTGCTATGAATATTCTAGTACGTGTCTTTTGAAAAACATATGCACGCAATTTCTGTTGGGAATTGCTAAGGACTGAATGTTTGTGCCCCCTCAAAATATGCTGAAGCCCTAATACCCAAAGTGACTGTATTTGGTGATAGAGCCTCATGCAGGAGGAGGTGATAGGGGTTAAATGAAGTCCTAAAGGTGGGACTCATAATAGGGCTAGTGCCCTCATTAGAAAAGAAAGAGTCAGCCACAGAGCTAGCTCTGTCTACCATGGGAGGATACAGCAAGAAGAAAATACAAGCCAAGAAGAGAACTCTCTCCAGGAACCCAACTGGCTGGCACCTGATCTTGGACACCCCAGTCCCCAGAACTGTAAGAAATTTCTGTGGTTGGCTAAATGCAGTCTGTGGTATTTTGTTATGGCAGCCTGAGCACACTAATATAAATATATACCTATGAGTGGTATGGCTGGGTCATAAGGTATGCATGTATTCAGCTTTAATTTAAACTGCCAAAAAATTTTTCAAAGTGGTTGCCAGCCACGCATAAAAGTTCTGACTGCTGCATATCCTCACCAACGCTTAATACTTTCTATCTTTTCTAATTTAGCCACTCTAGTGGGTGTGTAATATACAAGGTAATATATATTTCAATTCCCATCTCTCATATGATTAGTGAAACGAAGCACTTTTTCACATTATTAAACATCTGGATGTTCTCCTTTGTGAAGAGTCCATTCAAATATTTTGTCCACCTTTCTATTGGATTATTTTTTTAATGATTTGTTCTAGATACCAAATGCTTTGTCAGATATATGTATTACAGATATTTCTCCCACTCTTTGGATTACATTTTCACTCTCTTAATAGTGCCTTTTAATGAACAGAAATTTTTAATTTTAATATATTCCGAACTATCAACTTTGTAGAACTCATTTTTAACATGTTCTGAACATCTACAAGGTCCTAGATGCCTTTAAACAAAACCAAAACAAATTCCCTTCTTTCTAGGAGCAGCATGATACACCCATGCACATGTTAAAAGCTGTACACGGTAGCACTATTGATAGCTATTTTTAAGGGCTTCCTTCTAAGGGATACACCATTTCTCCATGCTTTGTGGAAAACTAAGTATTCGTGTATTTAATGCATTTAATTCTTAATTACTGGACACAATATTTTTGAACACTGACTCAGGCTTTTGAATGCCAACTTCTAAGCCCCTTTGTTTCATGACCATGAAGAATTAGAACTGAAAAGAAAATCAAGCATCTGATCTGAGTTGTAGGTTTTTTGAGAAATTATTTTATTTCAACTATGGAAGGAGTACCATAAAATCTTAAAGTTAGAAGAGATATCTAGATGTCATGTTCTCCAGCTCTGTATCTTTAGGTTAGAGTAATATTTCATTCAAACACTCTTGAAAACCTGGGTGTGGTCCAACATCTATCAGAAATCTTTGGAAGAACTTCCTACCTTAGAATAGAAAAGAGAGATAATCAAAGAGCCTTGGATTAGAGAAACCCTCATCACTGCTGAGGTTTTTCCAAGACAGGGTCTTCCAACAGAAATCCTTCAGCCTTTCCCCAAGCCTTCATGAGACAACGCAGTGAAACCTATGTAGACATCTGCTTCTCTTTATCAGTAGCTTTACATTATATGCTACAGAACCTAGGGCTTCTCAGACAGAATTCAGAGGTTCCCCACGTTTGATTCAAATTTCATTTTTTAAAAAAATAGATTTTTATATTGCCAAAGGAGAGATAATGTCAATTTTTTTTAACATATTGCAAACTGCCCATGCATTAATTTGAGGTTAAGTCATTTCAGTGTAGATCTCAGAATTAATCTCCTCCTGCCATCTCTAACTGAAGCACATGCCCAAGATTTCAAGATGAATCATTAGAAACCACTCTTATCTGTATCCACTTCTCCGAAGGGATCAGGATTTTCTTGATAGTATGCAACCAAAACAAAGGAATAAGAAATAAACTGTTCTGAGGCTGCTATAGCAGCAACTGTTGTCAATAGCCCCCAACTTCAAAATTTTTTGAGCGTGAAACAGCAGGATCGGGACGTCCCTGGTGGTCCAGTGGTAAAGAATCCATCTTCCAATGCAGGGGACATGGGTTTGATCCCTGGTCGGGGAACTAAGATCCCACATGCCGCAGGGGCAACTAATACCGCACGCCACAACTACTGAGCTCGCATGCCTCAATGAGAGAGCCCGCGGGCCGCAAACTACAGAGCCCCTGCGCTCTGGAGCCCACGCGCCTCAACCAGAAAGAGAAAACCCACACGGCCATAACTAGAGAGAAGCCCACGTGCCGCAACAAAAAGATCTCGTGTGCCGCAACTAAGACCTGACGCAGCCAAAAAATTAAGAAAAAAAAAATCAACTTAAAAAAAAAAGATTAAAGAAAAACCAAACCAAGCAAACAAAAAAATCCCGCAGGGTCAAGAGTCCAGTGGCATGGGGCCAGCCACGGCATCCCAACCATACTAATTCCTGTTGGTCTTACCTACGTCTTTGCCGGCCAGTCTCTCTTGATTCCTTCCCATTGCTAAGCTTGGTTCTGCAGACGTCCTATTTATTATTTTAGCTATCCAATTTCCTTCCAATAAATTCCTTTTCTGCTAAAAACAAAACAAGCAAAATAAAAACCCAAGACAACAACTAGACTCATTTAAAAACTTAACTTTAATGTTAAATTTCTGCACTTATAAATGTTTAGTAATAAAACACAAGTTTTCATAGGTTGGGGTTCTATGACAGATTTTGTTTGAAAAAGGACTCCAGTGCTTTTAAAAATTTAATTTGAAATCACAGTATTGAATCACCTCCCTGACTCGTCTTAGCCTCCCTTCAGCCATTTCTCCGCAAATCTAACTACATCGTGCTTCCCCCTAAAATCTTTCAAAATTTAATAGGGAATCCTATAAAGTTTAAATTATTTGCATGACTACAAGGCTCCTGAAATGACTTAACCCTACAAGATTTGGCACATGGTTATGGGTGCTCAATCATTGCTTGTTGTAGGAATCAATAAAAACTGGAGAATGTAAGAGCTAGCTACACTATCCTACATTCTCCTACACTATCCTACTCATATCCTACATGAGTCTCCAACAACAATAATAGCAACTGTTA
Organism: Monodon monoceros; assembly: GCF_005190385.1. Taxonomy (NCBI): domain Eukaryota; kingdom Metazoa; phylum Chordata; class Mammalia; order Artiodactyla; family Monodontidae; genus Monodon; species Monodon monoceros. The sequence continues at coordinate 70,208,759 of NW_021703778.1, forward strand.
TATGGTGTTTACACGTGTCTCATTTACATACAGTGCTTTCCAAACACATCTTATTTATGTATCGTTTCTCCAAACGTAAATTTAGGACATGTAAGAGGAAATGCTTCTTTAGAAAGCAGATGTAAGTTATTACCTCAAGAGGCAGCAAAATTTGAGAAAAGGTTTTCCTAAAGTACGAGATTTGATAATGAGTGACAGGATTATTAAGGTTTAAAACTAAAAGACTCCTGGTCTGGCGTTCACCAGACTCTTAGGAAGGAGGTGGTGGTGCACACTGCATGGAGAGACGTAGGACTTCCTAAGAAATAAACTTTTTCTGTTGAAATATCTGGGACTTATTTTAAACAACACGACAGCGGGGATCTGAATACAAAAGTGCTCCCCGACTTTACCAGCCACTGCAAATCTGGGGACTTGACTTTTAACTCGCTTCCCTGAGGACACCTGCTCAAGGGTTTCCTCAACACCACCAATCAAGGTTGCACTTGAGCCTGCGGCTTGGAAGAGAGATACGGGTGTGAGTTTTGCCACTCAGTAGGGTGGTTAAGTTATTTAATTGTTTTAAAGCTTAATTTTCCTCTTACCTAAACTGATAATACTCGCGAAGCCCGCCCTCAACCCTCCTCAGGGTTATTAACGAGTTCACGAGGTCCTCGGTCATGTTTTCACTACCTCCTCAGCGAGAGTGCCTCCGACTGCCCGCACGCGCCCCGCTCCACTCTCTCTAGGACGCTGCGGGACCTTTGTGCGCACGCGCCGCCGCGCCCGGGGGCGGGGGGGTCTCGCACACTCGCGCGGCGCCCATTGGGCGTCCCCTCCGCACGCCCGAGGAGCGAGCGAGCGCTCGCGCTCCTTCGGCCCCGCCCCCAGCGGCGCGCGCCCCTACGGCGGCCAGGGGGCGGGGGACGCGGGCAAAGCCGGTTATGGAGGCCCTGCGGAGGGCCCATGAGGCCGTGCTCTGGCTGCTGCTGTGCCGGCCCTGGGCCTTGGGCGCCGCCTCCCGCCCGAAGCCCCGCGCCTCGGAGGTGCTGACGCGCCACCTGCTGCAGCGGCGTTTGCCGCACTGGACCTCCTTCTGCGTGCCCTACAGCGCTGTCCGCAACGACCAGTTCGGCCTCTCGCACTTCAACTGGCCCGTGCAGGGCGCCAACTACCACGTCCTGCGCACCGGCTGCTTCCCCTTCATCAAGTACCACTGCTCCAAGGCCCCCTGGCACGACCTGGCCCGGCAGGACCGGTTCTTCACGGCGCTCAAGGTTATCAACCTCGGTGAGTGGCCCGGGCCGATGAAGCACGTCGCGCCGACGATGGCCCCACTGTTTGCAAAGCACGCTGACAAACGCTCTGGCTCCGAGGCCGAGCCCCCGGCCCTAGGGTCAGACCGCGCCGGCCCTGGGAGCCCTGCCCCGGCCCCGTGCAGGTTCGCCCGGGCGCACGCGCTCGCCACGCTTTGCCCAGTGCTGGGGCGTTACCCAGACGCTGCCTGTGCGTCCCACCCACTCTGCAGCCTTCCAGCCCCGGCCCTGGCCCTGGGCTTCTGTATTTCCCCGCCCGGCAGGTGCCTGTCAGGGCTAAGTTGTTGCTCCTGAATCGTCCCCCGGAAAGTGGGGCTTATCGACATGCCTGTACTTAGGGACCACCCTGCATCACCCCGGGGAGAGAGCATTCCATCCTCGCTACCCTGCAGCACTTAACTAGAAGGACCTCTACATTGGGCAGTGAGACGGAGGGTGTAGGCCCCTGGAAAGTGGCTCTTAAGTTTTTAAAAAATGCCTAATTGCATGGCAGGATTCGTTGCCATGAACACCACTTTGTGGGTGGTTCATATTATAAAAACTGGAACTACTTTTTTGAAGTTTCTTTGTTTTCTTTATATGAAACCCCAGCAAGTTTGTTTTACTAAAAGCACTAAAGATTTTCACCAGTGATGTTAGCTTCTTCAGATGCTAGGCCTAAAAGATATTTAAAAGACTACCTCTTTAATATTGGTATGTTTTCATGGAATATTCTAACTCTGAGAGTGTTAACTCTTGCTGGATGTTTATTATCTTTTGGTTAATGACCGAAGAGGCGTGAACGTTGACATGAGTGCATCTTTTATATTTTCTAGGTCAGTGAAAAATAGGCCTCAGGATGTTTGGAACCTATTCATATAGCTGATATCAAATTAATCCATATTTCAGTAATTCAGAATCTAGATGTACAAGCTGACCCACGTTACCCAACCAGTTTTTTGAACCAGAATTAAAGCTAAACGCCTGTGCAGCTGCACTATTACTATATAGCCTGATAGTTTCTTAAATTTAAATATGGTAGGTGTATTTTTGCTTATAATAACTCCCATATGGCAGTCATGGGATTTTGGAGCCATTGCTCCACTGGGACTGTCTTGGATTCAGTCCATTAAGGAGAAGATTATTCAGCAATGTGTAATCCTTTAAAAAATATGTCTTATTATTTGGCTGATGAACTATATAGAGCATGCCTACTAATTTTGAGGTTGTTGCAGAGAAGTTGAGGAGTGTAGTGACTCAGAAAATTCAATTCAAAGTTATTTGGAGAGACTGGAGTGATGACTAGATTCAAGAAGAATATGTTTATTTTAGCATTTTTAGAATCAAAAAAAAATCATTCTTCCCAAATGTAGAGTAATAGGTTAGGAAAAGCATAACTGGAGGGTTATAGGTAAACCATGAGCCCAATGCCTTTTTTAAAAAAGTTTTCACCATTTAAAACCTAACACTTTAAGAACAGCTTAATGATTAGGGGCTTCTCTTTTTAGGTAGAAAGAAATCCAAAGAAAAATAGGATGCCCAGAGCATTCTCACACAGAAAAGTAGTAAAACCTTTTGAAGAAAGAAACAGCAGCTGTAGTTTTTTTTTAATGTGAAAGAGAAAGCTGAATAGTGATTTAATGGTCTTTTGAAAATTCTAAAAATTCTGTTTAAAAGAGAATAAGAGTTTTAAGTTAAAACGGAAAACTTTCTGCACAAGCATGCTTGAATACAAATTAGCTTATACTAATAAAGGGAGTTATTTTTTTCTGGACTTTTTATTTTAAGAGTATTAACCAATTTGATAATGTTAATATTGTATTTTTGTCTTAGGGTAGGGAATTAGATAATAGGATTTTTTTCCTATTCTATGTTGTGCAGTTGCCCCTCTGGATCATCAAGTACATATTCTATTTAAAAATACTTAGAATTTTATTCTTCTTCTTTCCTTTCAAATTAGCAATTATCAAAGTAGTTCATTTTTCCATTTTGTAAATAATAAAGATTTCTCTTTTACCCATTGGTTCCCTTTCTCTTTTACCCATTTGTTCCCTTTCTCTTCCGCCTTCCTTTCAATAGAAGCTGACATTTTACTGATGGTTTACTAGTCTGGGTATCCTGCTGGGAAGTAGATTGAGATTTAAGAAAAGCAGTTTACCATTGAAATGAATGGGTAATTGGAGACTTGCTACAAAGTTCTAATTTTTTTAAAGTGCTTAATTTGACAGTGGTTTACCTACTGTTCAGCTGACTCAAAATGAATTATTGTGCAAAGAACTGACTTGCACATTCATTTTGATGTAATGATATGTTTCAGACAGTCTGGAAAAAATTTAATTTTTCATCAAACCTTACAGACTTTACAGCATTTGTGCTGTAAAGAAAATTATGGGTTTTTTTAGTGTGTAAATTATATATGTGGCTAATCTTCCCATTTAGTGTATTAGCCTGACTGCATTAAATAAGTAGACTGCAGGATTAAAAAAAAAAATTAGAGAATTTCTGACTCCTACATTACATCTCCACCCCCTATCAAATAGCATGAATGATAATGGTTCCTAGTTGTTTCTTAATAAGAGATAATGTAGTTATTAAGTTAGTAATCCTTGATCAGTCCTCCATTTTAGCTGAAAAAATATTGACCATTTGTGTGATTTTTTTTAAAGTATCAGTATTTTAATTGAAAACTGTGATAAATACTGTAAAACAAAACTTTCGGTGTCACCATCCATTTCTTAACTGTAAGTCCTTAGCATTGGTTTAAAAGTCATATTTTATGTATTTTACTATCAGTATATTTGGAAAATTTATAATTATTTCTAGAGCCTGTTTTTCTTTCTCACTCTGTTTTCAGCTTTTGAAGTTGTGATACCATATTTTAAATTTATTTTTTATTTCAGCTGCTCCCTCTACTCTTCACTTGCTTCTGCCTGCCCTGTTCTTGTTCTCTTGTCCACTCCCCCACTCCACACCACTACTTGCCTTTTTTTTTTTTGCGGTACGCGGGCCTCTCACAGCTGTGGCCTCTCCCGTTGCGGGGCACAGGCTCCAGACGCGCAGGCTCAATGGCCATGGCTCACGGGCCCAGCCGCTCTGCGGCATGTGGGATCTTCCCGGACCGGGACACGAACCCGTGTCCCCTGCATCGGCAGGCGGACTCTCAACCACTGCGCCACCAGGGAAGCCCTACTTGCCTTTTTTTTCCTTTTGGTTGAATGATTTATAAATAGCTTTATGATGCTAGTTTTTGTGAATTTTTTGTGACGTTCCCTTGAGGCATTTAGAGATTTGGGGGGAGGTATTACCAAGGCAAAGAAGGCAATATATTGTGAAAAGTTGCATAGGAATTCCAGGGAACCCTGTGAAAGTAACAAGCTGTGACCCAGTATATTCCTAAAAATAGAGAGGCGCCAGTCTGAATGGGCATTTTTGCCTCTCTCATTGCCAACTAGTGATGCTTCTCCTGATTAATCTCTGGCATCACAGTGGCTGGAATGCAGCTTCAGGGAATAAGCACAAAGTAGTCCAATGAACTTATACACTCAAAAAGAACATAACACAGCAAATATACTCTTGCAGAAAAATAAGAAAAAAACTTAACAATATGATTAGTCCTGAGCATGTGTTGATTTCCCTCTTATCTAGAAAGAAAGTGATTTTCCAGTTGCACAGCTCTCCTTTAAAATTGTTATTTTCTGTCCAGCTCATACCCAGGAACAATAATATTTGTGCAGACTATACAATATTTGTTATTGATTCATGTGCCTGTGGTTTTATACATATGTTTTTTAATATGTTAATAATAGTCATGGATTAAATAAGTGTCTTACAAAAAATAGGAATTGTGAAAGTTTGCTTTGTGTCCAGCTTAGTGTCATGTGCATATGAGTGCTTAATCCATATCTCTGGCTAGTATATATTTAGTTTCATGTATCACAAATGGCAACTAATCACAAATGGAAATATTCCAAAGAAGAAATATATTATTGCAGTCTATTATATACCTATTTCAAATAGGTTGAAGCAAGATTTTCAAATCAGTTGTAAAAATATTAATGGGATTGTTTCTTTCTCATGTTTGTTATTATACTAAAATCTTCCTTAGAGTTAGGTTTTGCCTTAGATTTTGAAGACAGCTTTTTGACCCAGTTTCTTTTAAGTTGTACAAGAAATTATTTTAGCCATCGGTATTACTGTCCAACTTAAAAGCACAATAAAGATGACCTAGTAATTTAAGCTCAAGGCCAATCATCAGGAGCATCTACAACTAAATTAATGACACTTCTCTGTTTGCTTATTTGTGAAAAGAATATAGAATTACTTCATAATTATTTGGAGGTAATGAATTAATGTTTGTAAAGTACTTTGAATTACAGTTTACATCAGCTTTATCTATAGTTTTTTAAATCTCTAGCCTTAGACAATTGTTACTATGTTCCACAAACATAGATGAAATTGACCTTTTAGGTTGAGTCAGTGTATACTCATATTTTTGTAACTTTATAAGTTCTTGATGTTGCTGAAGAGTGCTATGTGATTTATACCATGACAAATATATGAGTACATGATTAATAGGTATTGATTTCACAAGTAACATATTCATTTGTTTTCTAGGTATTCCAACTTTATTGTATGGACTTGGCTCCTGGTTATTTGCTAGAGTCACAGAGACTGTGCACACCAGTTATGGACCAATAACAGTTTATTTTCTAAATAAAGAAGATGAAGGTGCCATGTACTGAAAGTATGCACTGGACGATGAAAATATCAGTAGATTTTCTCATGTGTATGTGCAATATTTATTTTTGATCCTTTAAAATAAAACTTTGCAAACACCTTTTTCTTTCTACGGTGTCTGGTTCTTTAAGATGAATCATTGCCCTCAAGAGGCAAAGCTTTTCATATTAATACATTGTTATATATTGCATACTCTGTTTAGCCAATGGGAACTACAAACACATAACGCTTATATGAATTTTTTCCTATAACTAGGTTAAACTAGAGATAAAAAATGATTGTAACTTATAGATTCTGTAGTTATGTATTAACAATTTAAATCAACTCTTTGAAAATATAGATACCCCACAAGGAAGGGGAAAAAATCTTTAACATTGGGAAAAGAAGTAGAGAATTTTAGGATATATGATAGAGATAATATCATTGGCAAATCCAAAGTTGATGAGAATTCTAACTGCAATCTGAAATTTAAACCATTCAACTGTCAGGATTTTAAACGGAAATGTATTACAGCCCTTGTGCCATTTACCTGTATGAGAGGTGTGGGTGTAATGTTGAAACTTCTTATTACCTAAAGAATCCAATACCATACTACTTTTTAAAAAATGTAATAACAACTCTAGGTAATGTAAATGCAGCAAGAAGAATGAAATTAAGACTTATTAAAAGTTAAAATGGCATGCCAATAAAGCTGTAAGAACAATTAAAATCTAGAAAGACCCAGAAAAAACAAATTTGGTAACTGTTTAAAAAAGCAACTAGCTGAAATGGTACGTATCCATCCATAGACTTATTGGCGATGGAAAGTGGGCTGAAATTTTAAAGACCTGATGGCGGTTTTGCATTAGAATTTTATTAAGTTAATTGCATTTTTTAAAGCAAAGTCATTAAAAAAAATTTATCCTTGGGGGTAGTTACAGAAAACCCAGACAAATGGTAAATTTCAGAAATTTGGAGAAATTTAGGGAGAACTAAGAACTATTTAATTTCTAAACGAATGGGTGTTTCAGATTTATGATCTCTCCCATAATTACAAACATGCATTATATATCATTTTATGTTAATGTGTTGCTGATGCTCTGCAACGTTTACACAGTTTTGTAGCAAAATATTTTATAGAATTCAATCTAACCAACGTTTGGGTGCCTACTTCTGGCAAATCAGTAGGGAAGGTGAGTGGAAGTGATTGAGGTGAAAGCACTAGAATAATGAAGTGACACAAACTGGCTTCGTTAAAGGTAGTCATTTTAAGTGAGCTACAGAGTGAACTGTTCTTCAAATATATGTAGTGTTCACTTGTCTAACAGCAATTCTAAACCTTTTAATCAAAGAAGTACTTATGCCAATATATTTAGTCCAGAAGAATATACTTGACACTAGTTAAGTGAATGGCTTACACAAAGGAGATAGTGTTACATTAAGCTTCATTAATAATAAAACTGACTATCAGCATTTTGCAAGGAAGGCTAGAACTGATTTCCTCTGTAATGGGCAAAGTTAAATAACTATAGCTCATAAGTTTTAAGTCAAATACTGCTCATTCATTGCTCCTGATCTTGTCAATACTTGCTGTAAAGGTTTGGTCCCAACACAAGGCTGATAAAATGGTTTTTATCAGACCATAAATAACAGCTTTTCAGTAGAGTTGCACTTCTTTTCACACTGGCCTGTTTGATTTCTGATAATTTGTACTGCTGACTGTGCTTACCTGTTTTTCAATAGCTACAATCGGAGTGACTTCTTGTTCATATGGTGATAGGTAAGTCTCCTTGGAGAACATCTTTGACAAACTACCCTATTGATCTCTGTAATTCTCTGCTGCTTGCAGCATTAAATAGAGCCTTGATTTCTTGTCTGATGTGCTCACTGTGTAACAATTAAGCAAATGTAATACTTTCTTGTATTACATGAAAATCAATAGACCTCTTGCTCTCATGAAGTTGATCATGGTAAAGGATGAACTCAACAATGGCTTAGGGCATGGTTCAAATATTTAAAATATCATTCCTTGGATTTATGAAGTCTTGTAGTGAACCGTTTAGTCTGAAAAAATTCTTCTCATTGAACAGCAATGGTTCAAGTTTTTTCTTTAAAGCTGGATATTACATCAAAGTATTGTGGCCTAAAAAGGATAAAATATAAATGCTGGAGGCAGGAGATTGATTCTATTTTTAGCAACAGTGCTATCTTACTTTTTGACCTCAGGCTAATAACTACTCCTTTGTATCTTAGTTTTTTCCACCTGTAATCTAAGAAGGACAAAACAAGAAACCTTTCTGCCTTAAAATGTATAATGAATGTGCTTGTAAGCAAATGTCCGTTTTACCTTAATTTCAGAAAAGCTGGTTTTGTAATCCTCATTCTTGTGTTCCATATATATTTAAGTTTAAAAGACTTCATCAATAAAAGGATTTTTTAAATAAGTGAGAGGAAGGGAGGAGGAGACACAATGAAGGCAGTTTGTGGGAGTGTGCCTGTGCGCGTTCTGGTTATGCCTGAGATGGCAAGGAGGGTTCTAAGTGGACCCAGCTCTTCTGGATAGCAGTTTTCTTAGTTGATGAAACAGACAGCTTTTCTGCCTACACTTCTTTAATGGGATTTTTAGTCTTCAAAATAATCCAGGCAACTATTTTTTGAATGAAGATGAAGTTTTATTTTAGTTTAAAATCTTGCATCTCTTCTATTGTTATTTCTATACAAATCAATTATCAAGTGTTGGAAGAAGTTTCTAGTCAAAATTCGTAGTTCCTGTATAAGTTGTGAACCACCATAAAGATGCAGTAACAGAGTTGGGAGCAAGAAAGAGGTTGCTAATTAAAAAAAAAAATCCCTAGTTTCTCAGTGCTAATGGCTTAACATACCAAATTGTACAAATAGTTATAAGTTCGTTCATCATACATATTTGGCCACTAATATTTTGCTTATTGACCAGTAAAAATGGAAACAATTATTAAAAGCCATGTGTATTCCTTTTAAAATGTACATTTTATTTTGTCATTTATATTTATATCACTCAAAATTATAATCACAGATCATCTATAATTCTTCACAAAATATCTCTTAATTCTATTAAAGAATGAATGTTGTTTGAATGAGTGGAGTGACCTAAAGACAAGGATCTGGGTTTCATTTCATTTAAAAGCTAATGCAGATAACAGAAACCTTATCCTAAAGCTAGTGGATCGGGTATCTACTTTTTTTCAGCACTTACCATTCAGACAGTAATGATGTTTGGGGGCATCTTAACCTAAACAAGTACTTAGCATTACATCTCACCTGGGTCAACAGTCTAGGGTATCAGCGTTAAACTCTGTTACTGTAAATTAATGGAAAATGTAACTGCACTTTGCTGAAAGATCAATGTCCAATAAAGGCTGCACAATCAAATCTTGTTGCAATGATTGAGGTCTTTAATTGCCTTTCAAAGATAAGGAGGTAATCAACACAGCTTTAACTGATCTTTTTTACTAGTTCAATTACATGCTAATGACTAGTGCCAAGTCAGAATCTTTAACTACTTATACTTATTAAATCTTACATTAGTAATGAAAAATTACTTTAGCTTACACAATCGATAGAACACACATTTTAATTACTGTATTTCACTTTTATACCATTTTATGTGCTTGACAAATGTTTCACAAGAGCTTTCCCAACAATAAGAAGTTTTATTAGTAGTGACCACAGTCCACAGAGTATTTTTCTAATATAAATTGGAGATCAGATGTTGAGAAAAAAAATTCTTTAAATGAAGATGTGGATAAAATAGTTTCCAATGACACAAGCTCGGCCATCCAGCAACTTCTCAGACCTGTTTTGCTAATTGAGAGTACATTTAATACAACTCTAGGCGCACAGGCTTCAGTAGGTGTGGCACGCCAGCTCAGTAGTTGTGGCTCGCGGGCTCTAGGGCACAGGCTCAGTAGTTGTGGTGCACAGGCTTTGTTGCTCCGCAGCATGTAGGATCTTCCCGGACCAGGGATCACACCCGTGTCCCCTGCATTGGCAGGTGGATTCTTAACCACTGTGCCACCAGGGAAGCCCCTAGTAAGTGTATTTCTAAGTTCAGTTAGCTTTCTAGTAAAGAAACTGATTTCATATACTGCCTACTGTAAAAATCTCCTACTTGGGGAAAGGATAAATGTTAGAAAAGGCAAATGACAAAAAAAAAAAAGTTAAGTTGGACATCATCAAAATTAAAAACTTTTGTGTTTTAAAGGACACTATCAAGAAAATAAAAGACAACTGATAGAATGGGAGAAAATATTTGCAAATCATATATATGATAAAGGGACCTGTAGCCAGAATATATAAAGAACTCTTCTAACTCAACCCAATTGAAAAATAGATTTGGACAGACATTTCTCCAAAGAAATTATACAAATAGCTACTAAACACATGAAAGGCGTTTAACTATTAGGGAGATGCAAATCAAAACCACAATGAGATACCACTTTATACCCACTAGGATGGCTACAATCAAAAAGACATAATAACAAGTGTTCGCATGAAATGTGAAGAAGTTGGAACCCTCAGACATTGCTAGTGGGAATGTAAAATAGTGCAGCCACTTCGGAAAAGTTTGGCCGTTCCACAAAACATCAAACATGGAGTTATCATATTACACAGCAATTCTGTTCCTAGGATACATACCCTAGAGGATTGAAAATATGTTCACACAAAAACTTGTACACAAGTGCGCATAGCATTATTCATTCTAGCAAAGAAGTGGAAACAAATATCAACTGATGAATGGATAAAAATAAAATTTGGCATATTCACACAACAGAATATTATTCAACCAAAAAAAGCAAGGAAGTACTGATCCATGCTACAGCATTGACAAAGCTTTCTTGAAAACATTACACTAAGTGAAAAAAGCCCATCATAAAAGCTCATACATTGTGTGATTCCACTTATATGAAATGTCCAGAATAGGCAAATCTATAGAGACAGAAAGTGGATTAGTGATTGCCTAGGACTGGGGAGGTTGGTAGGAAATGGGGAGTGACTGTTAATGGGCACGGGGATTCTTTTGGGGGTGATGAAACTGTTCCAAAATTGATTGTGGTGATGGTTGCACAATTCTGTGACTATACTCAAAACATTGAATTGTACACTTTAAATGGAAGAACTGTATGGCATGTGAATTATCTTTCAATAAAGCTGTAAAAAAACTAGTAAAGGGGGAGGGGAAGTGGGCAGTTAGTGTTTAATAGGTACAGAGTTTCAATTGTGTAAGATAAAAAGTTCTGGAGATGGTATTGATGGTGGTACAGCAATGTGAATGTACTTAATAACACTGTACACTTAAAAATGGTTAACAGGATAATTTCTGTGTGATGTGTATTTCACCATAAATAAAATAAAATTTAAAAATTAGTAAAGGATTCATTATTACTATGATAAAATATAACTGACTGCATAATTTCTATAGAAAATAACTGTTTAGAAAAATGTTAGAAATTAAAAGAGGTAAAACTAACATCATTTTATATGTTGTATTCTTGGAAGTTTAAAAATTTTAGTGTGAAACCTAGTTTTTATTTTTTTAACATCTTTATTGGAGTATAATTGCTTTACAATGGTGTGTTAGTTTCTGCTTTGTAACAAAGTGAATCAGCTATACATATACACATATCCCCATATCTCCTCCCTCTTGTGTCTCCCTCCCAACCTCCCTATCCCAGCCCTCTAGGTGGACACAAAGCACCGAGCTGATCTCTCTGCGCTATGCGGCTGCTTCCCACTAGCCATCTATTTTACATTTGGTAGTGTATATGTGTCCATGCCACTCTCTCACTTTGTCCCAGCTTACACTTCCCCCTCCGCATGTCCTCATGTCCATTCTCTACGTCTGTGTCTTTATTCCTGTCCTGCCCCTAGGTTCTTCAGAACCTTTTTTCTTTTTTTTAGATTCCATATATATGTGTTAGCATACGGTATTTGTTTTTCTCTTTCTGACTTACTTCGCTCTGTATGACAGTCTCTAGGTCCATCCACCTCACTACTAATAACTCAATTTCGTGAAACCTAGTTTGGATGAAATCTCATTTGGGATCATTTTTAGTAGCATTAAGAAAAGGGTATACTTGGTTTGAGATACTTTAAGGCCAGGGACTGCCCTGGCAGTCCAGTGGTTAATATTCCGTGCTTCCACTGCAGAGGGCATGGGTTCATCCCTGGTCGGGGAACCAAGGTCCTGCATGCCGCGAGGCATGGCCAAAAAGTTTTTTTAATTTTAAAAACTTAAAAAAGATAAGACCAAAGAAGAGTATGTAAAATGTTAGTAAATGAAAATATCCTCTTTTAGATCCTAGTTGCTAGATAAAGAATATCAGCTACTACTAGGATGAGGTTTTATATAGTATTGCTTATAGCTATTTTAGTTGCACTTATATCATTTTAAATACAGTTCATGAACATTGTACTACTCCATTATATTATTAATTTATCTTCAGTAATATTTATGGTATCAATTTAAACGCTGTAAAACTTCATGAAAAGTAGCTTAAACAAGGATTTTGATAAACAGAAGCTTTCAGTTTTTAAAAGCAAATCATGTACTTCTTAAGGAAGATTTGAAGTATTTTGTTGTTGTTGATAGAATTATGAACCTTATAAACTCGGTATTTTTTAGTTAACCTAAATACATAAATCTATTCGAATTCATCTTATGAAAAGAGATATGTCATCAGATATATGATCATTATACGCTTTAGTGATTCATGGACCTTGTTACATACATTCTTTGTAATGTATGAATTATTTAGTAAGAAAAATCACAATAATTTTGTTGTTACTCAAAAATTTATGGGTTGGCAGAAACAATTATGCAGCCCCTGAAGCTGGTATGTTAAGGTAACATCATTAACGCTACATAGTATGATTTTTTTAGTAGTTATTTGACATAAACTTTACTGCTTTTGCTAGAATATATCAGTAATTTTATAACAAGCTGTCTGTAAGCAGAATATTGAATTTATTAACCACAAAGTGATTCATTTTACTCTATTTTCATATAAGTGCATAACTTAAAATCAGATCTAAAAAGTTGTCTACCCTAACCCTAAAGGAAAAATAAAAATATACAAAATAAAAATCCGTACTCTAATAAATAGATGTGAATTTAAAACTCCATTTAAGGAAAATGGATATTTTTATTTCAAAAAATGTATATATTTATGAATTGGATTAAAATAATTCATAAAAGTAGGAGATTAGGGCTCCCCTGGTGGTATAGTGGTTAAGAATCCGCCTGCCAATGCAGGGGACATGGGTTTGATCCCTGGCCCGGGAAGATCCCACATGCCGCAGAGCAACTAAGCCCGTGTGCCACAACTACTGAGCCTGCACTCTAGAGCCTGTGCTCTGCAACAAGAGAAGCCACGACAATGAGAGGCCCGCGTACTGCAACAAAGAGTAGCCCCCGCTTGCCTCATCTAGAGAAAGCCCATGCGCAGCAAGGAAGACCCAACACAGCCAAAATTAAAAATGAAAAAAAAAAAGTAGATTATCTTGCAACCTTTCTTTACACATAGTATTAAGGCTCTGACTGTGAGATAAAGTCAAAATTTTAGTTTCTTATGCTTTCAAATATCCAAATTTTATAAAATGAAGGGACCAAGAATTTCAAAGTTTGAATTAAAATCTAAATAGTGTCACTTACTTTTAGATTACATTAAAAATCAACAGTCATTCATTCATCCTACAAATCTTTTGCATTGACCATGTTGAAGGCAAATTTTATTCAATACTAATTTTACCTGTCAACAAAATCTAGTAGTTCTGAATCTATATCCAAGGTCCATTCAAGCCATACTGAAAAAGACTACTTCTGTACACAGCTGGAAGAGAACAATGTGTTACTAATTTTTGTATTTCCAGTATTTGTCATATAATGAAGACTCTATGTCAAATGAACATGTGATGATTCAAAATTAAAAAGAAAACATGCCTTCATTTTTAAGAGCTTTAAGAAAAGGATACTTTAATTGGAAATCATATGGATTCTTTACAAGAACAGCAACAAATTTTGAAATATTATCTCAGGTGTAATGAACAAACTTACACTGTTCCATGACTTCTGAAAAATAAAAGATTGGAATCTTGTTGCATTATCCTTTTGAGGCATCTCAAAAGGTGCCATCTATTTTCTCATACAGTAATTTTACTATTTTAAAGCCAAACAGAATGATGTGTAGAAGTATGTGAAATGAAACATTAATCAGAAACTACTAGGATGAGTTAGACTTACTCTTTTTAAACAGAACTAGAAATAGTGTGTTGGTAACAAGGAGACAAGAAGAATATTTTAACTGATTTGGCAAAAAAAGGAATGGGGTACCTCTTGAGGAAGTGAGTCCCGTTATTGGAGATGTTCAGAGAGGCTGTATGACAATTCCTTAGGTAAATGTGGAGAGAATTCTTGAATTGGGCAGAAGACCACATTGGTGATTTTGTAAGTTTCCTTTAACTCTGAAATTTTATTATCATTCTTCCATGCCTGATTTAGCTTGATGTTTATTGCTGTTCCACTATGTGTGTAATACAAAGAACCTTGTTTTGGAGATGAAAAATATGGTTTAAGTCTTGCTATACCATTACTGGTTGAATATAATTGAGAAAAATTAGAGCCTTCTTAGTGTCTCCATATATACAATAAGGAGTTTATCTAACACTTACATATTGTTTCTTTGTGCCCGGTCCTAGACTAAGCACTTTACACATATTAGCTCCCTTAATCCTATTTTTATTCCCATTTTTTAAGCTGTGGAAACCAAGAAGTCTTGCTCAATGTCACACATGGTGAGTGTTATTCCAGTCCCTGTAACTTGTCTACAGAGTCCAAATTCTTAACCATTACTCTATACTTGCCTACGATGCACAGGATAACGAAGGGAGACATGCTTTGCAAGCTCTAAAGCCCCATAAAAATGTGAGATATAGTTTGTTGGTTAATATAAAGAAAAGAATACAGATATGTTTAAACCATCAAAAAAGGGAAATAAAGCTTAAGTGATTTGTTGGAACACCAGCCTACTCTACCTGAGGGAAAATGTATTATGTAGAAATTAAATCCAATGACATCATAAGTTAATAAATTAATTCATGTTACAGCATCTAAAATCCATAGCACATACTTGGCGCTCTATGAATATCTGTTGAACTGTTGCTTCTGCTTCTGCATGAGTGCTGGAATTGCTCCCACTGTTCTTTTCCATTCCTGCCACAAGACAAAAGAGCAGACTTTCCCATCACACTTTCAAGGGTTTGTCTCTTACCACTTTTTTTTTTAATTTTTAAAAAAATTTATTTATTTTATTTATTTATTTTTGGCTGTGTTGGGTCTTCGTTGCTGCGCGCGGGCTTTCTCTAGTTGCGGCGAGCGGGGGCTATTCTTCGTTGCGGTGCACGGGCTTCTTGTTGTGGTGGCTTCTCTTGTTGAAGAGCATGGGCTCTAGGCAGGCGGGCTTCAGTAGTTGCAGCACTTGGGCTCAGTAGTTGTGGTTTGTGGGCTCTAGAGCACAGGCTCAGTAGTTGTGGCGCACGGCCTTACTTGCTCCGGGGCATGTGGGATTTTCCTGGAGCAGGGCTCGAACCCCTGTCCCCTGCATTAGCAAGCCGATTCTTAACCACGGCGCCACCAGGTAAGTCCCACCACTTTTGTCCATGCTTCTTCATATCCTTTTTTTAAACTAATGGATATTAAGCACTATGAAGAAAATGCTTATGTTTATTTTTCAGTTGTTATTGTAATAACAATAAATTATATATTTTTCAAATTAAAATTTCTAAGACATTATTACAAGTGTGTACAAATGCAACTTATTTTTTAAAAAAACTTTTTATTTTGGAATAACTTTAGATTTACAGAAAAGTTGCAAATATAGTACAGAGAGTTCCCATCACCCAGATTCCCCTAATGTTAGCATTTTACATAATCATTGCACCTATGTCAAAACTGAAAAGTCAGCATTGGTACATTACTACTAACTAAACTCCAGACTTTATTCAGATTTCACCGGTTTTTCATTACTGTCCTTTTTCTGTTCCAGGATTCCACTGAGGATCCCACAATACATTTAATCGTCATGTCTCCTTAGTCTCCTCAGGTCTGTGATAGTTTCTTTGCATTTTGTTTTTTATGACCTTGGCAGTTTTGAGGAGTATTTGTCAGGTATTTTGTAGACTGTCCCTCAATTTGTGTTTGTCTGATGGTTTTCTCATGATCAGATTGGGGTTATGGGTTTGGGGAAGAAGACCCCACAGGTCAAATGCCCTTCTTGTTGCATCATATAGGAGAGTACATGACATCAACATCACATCACTGGTGATGTTAACCTTGATCACTTGGTTAGGATGGTGTCTGCAAGATTTCTCCACTAGAAACTTACTGTTTTCATCCTCTATTCTCATCATATTCCTTTAAATCAAAATCAACAAGTATTGGGAATTCCCTGGTGGTCCAGTGGTTAGGACTTGGCACTTTCACTGCTGGGGCCCGGGTTCAATCCCCGGTTGGGGGACTAAGATCCCTCAAGCCACGTGGTGTGGCCAAAGAGAAAGAAAGAAACAAAAAACAAAAACCCCCAAATCAACAAGTATTTGAATGATGTATGTAGGAACCCACACCCAGCACTGAAGAAGACAAGTGGAATTTTTGAACACAGGAGGCAGTCAACATTTGTTATAAAGTTTGTGGTTCAGTGGGAGTCTATAATTGTTGTGGTCTCAGTCTCCACGATGGCAGTGGTTGTGGAAAGGCCAAGGAGCAATTGCGGCTCAAGACAGGCAGGAGATGCACATTGTAGTTGCATTCCTATTACTCAACCCACTTTGCCTTCAAAATCCAGTCATTCATTTAACAAATATTATTAAAGTGCCCACTGTGTGTCAGGTACTATTTTAGGTACTAGGGACATGGCAGTGAATAAAACACATACCGGTCCCTCCCTCGCCAAGTTACAGTTTAGTGAGGAGACAAATACAGGATTGAGACATGTGGCATGGTAGATAGTGGTAAGGGCCAGGAGAAAAGTAAACCAGGGAAGGGGACCAGGAATTGTGCATACCTGCGTGCTCGCATCTGTGGGTGGGGTGGGTTTGGGGCTGTTTTTCAAGACTGTGTTAAGGGAAGGCTTCAACACGAAGGTGGTTTTTTTTTTTGTTTGTTTGTTTGTTTTTTTGCTGTACGCGGGCCTCTCACCGTTGGGGCCTCTCCCGTTGCAGAGCACAGGCTCCGGACGCGCAGGCCCAGCGGCCATGGCTCACGGGCCCAGCCGCTCCGCGGCATGTGGGATCTTTCCGGACCGGGGCACGAACCCGTGTCCCCTGCATTGGCAGGCGGACTCTCAACCACTGCGCCACCAGGGAAGCCCACGAAGGTGGTTTTTAAGTCAAGATCTGCAGGAGGAAGTGAGCCATGTGAATATTGGGATAAGAGCAATCCAGGTAGAGGAAAGGGCAAATGCAAGACCCCGAGGTGGGATGCCTGATATGTTCAAGGAAAAGTAAGAAGGAGGCTGGTGTGAATGATGTTTGAGAGATCATAAGGCCAGAAGGTGTGGAGGGCAGACTGTGTAGAGTTTTGCAGGTCAAGGAAAGGACTTTAGTTTTTATTCTGTGCAAGTTAGGAGGCCATCAGAATAGTTTTAACCAAAGGGGTGACTTGGTATTCTAACCCTGGTAATTGGGTTGAGCATAGACCATTGGTAGCAGTGGCAAGAATGGAAACAGAACTTTAAGAGAGAAATATAATATAAATGTAATGGTAGTTTGGACTGGGATAGTATCTGAGAAGCAGTGGGAAGGGATCAGATTCTTGGTTAAGGATTGGAGTTTGGGAGCAATGTAAAAAGATATGAAAGAAAACATCTCTGAACTTATAGAAGTAAAATGTTAATTTTCCTCATTTAAAAATTACTTTATAACAAAAAAGATAAATAAGCCAATTTAAAAACGGGCAAAGGACTTGAATAGACAATTCTCCAAAGAAGATATACAAATGGCCAACAAGTATATGAAAAGATGAACATCACTAATCACTAGGGAAATGCAAATTTCAACCACTTTGAGATATCACCTCATACTCATGAGAATATGCCTTCTAACAAAAATATAGAAAATAACAAGTGTTGGTGAAGGTGTAGAGAAACTGGAACTCTTGGGCTACTGGTGGGAATGTAAAATGGTGCAGCCATTGTGGAACATGGCAGCTCCTCAAAAAATTAAAAATAGAATTATCATATGATCCAGCAATTCTACTTGTGGGTATATATCCAAAAGAATTGAAAGTACAAATTGAGTTGGTTTTGCCCATAGTACTATCAATAAAAACCATTTTAACAAATCATGAGTTCATAGAAAATCTCTGGCTTTGTGGTCTATTTTCTCAAATAATAGGAAATGAACTTTCAATAAAAAGTGCATGGGGACCTTGAACAAATGGTTTGTTTTTCACAAGACTGAAGTGCAGGTGGAAAAGGGCAATTCTTTGACTACCTGGAGGATCTGACTAAATGAATTTCTACCTAAGCTCTTCATTTACAATAACTGAAAAGAGATAATTTATCTTCTACAATGGACTTTCAAATTAAATATAAAAGGAATGTAGGGACTTCCCTGGTGGTGCAGTGGTTAAGAATCCACCTGACAATGCAGGGGACACAGGTTTGAGCCCTGGTAGGGGAAGATCCTACGTGCCGCGGAAGAGAAGCCCGCATACCACAACGAGCGGCACTAGAGAAAGCCTGGGCGCAGCAACGAAGACCCACGCAGCCATAAATAAATCAATAATAAATAAATAACTAAATAAAACAAATACTACCAAAAGAAAAAAGGAATGCAGGTAGAGAAAATATGCAGTAAAAAACTGATATTATACCAAAACTGACCAGTATTTAAATTATTTTTTCTCTCGCATTCATCAACTATTTGTTAGAGAGGGGAATGACACTCCTCTCCCACCGAATTTATACAAAATTCAGCCCCTCAAAGTAGAGCGATATGTGGACTTTTCTTAGAGGTAAAGGACGAAACTACGCGTTGCAGTTTGTAAACAAACTTCTGTATAGGCATCATAGATGAACAAAATTATGCATTTAAAAATCTGAGGTTAACAAGGCATTTAAAAATAACCAAGGGTTATTGCTACTGCCTGTGATATCACTGCGTAAACATTGCTATCTAGTTGAAAGTTTATGGACTGTCTAGGATATTTTTTTTTCAAAGGTTTAATAAGAAAAGATGATGCCACTACTGCAACTGTACCCAGGCAGTTAAACTCTTCACTGAATTTCTTTACTGTTGCTTTTGAATAGTGCGCTGTTTGCTATTTTAGGGTAACCATAGGGGTAAAGGACCTCACTGAAAAATCCACACTCGCTTTGCTCATTTGGGAGAAAGATGATCCTCCGGATCTGTGACTTGGAAGAAGGAAAAAAAGACAACCTTGCTCTTGATCATTTGATGCACAAACCTCCACGAATATTTAGGTACAGGGCCTGATAAAGTAGGAATAAACGAGAGGGGCAGTTCTATTTTTCTAGTCTTCTGAACAGGGAAACAACGCACCTTAAGCCGTCAATCGGCTTTTGGCGGACCCCTGCTCTAGTTCAGTTTCCTCCTTCTTTTGTTAAATGTTTTCACCTCGCTGACCTTAATGAGGGTCGGGAAAAGAAAGGGCTGTCACCCGGTCGCCATGGGTGGTCACTTCGCGACAGGGGAGGTGGGGTCTCACGACCGAATAGTCCAGCCCGTCCCCTCACTCCGACCCCGGCGCCAAGCCCTTGCTCCTCGGGTCCCGCCCACCGGCGAGCGGGGGCGGGGCCGGCCACGAGCTGCCCTCTTCCAACATGGCGCCGCGGGAGGCGGGTCCCCTCGCCGGCTTCCAGGGTTCCGGCGCCGCGCGTTTTGGTTCCGGAGTAACAGTGCCCTCGCCGCCGCCGTCTCCCTGCTGCCGCCGCCTTCCCCCTCCTACCGCCGCCTTCCCTCTCCTGCCGCCGCCGCCGACGCCGCCGCCGCCGCCGCCGCCGGGACGCGCGGCCTCGGGTTGCAGGTTCTGAGTCGCGCGCGCCGTGCACTCTGGGTCGGGGTGGGGCAGAGGACTCGACCCCGACCCTCCCGCGGAGGGCCCCCTCGGCTTTCTTGTGGTCCGGCGGCCCTGGGGCTCCTTCCTAACAGCCCCGGACTGAGTCCCCTCAAGTCGGGGACCCTCCCCGCTCCTTTAAGGAGGAGTGGACACCTGCCGCCGTATCTCTCTAAAACGGCGTCTTCTCTGTGCTGTCCCCTCACACCCACACGGACGGCAGAGAGCTGCAAGATGCCGTTTGCTCTCTTTTCCAACTACAGAACCTTCTGATCTCCGCTAGTTCCTACTGGCTCCTGCCCCTTGCTCCGTCCACTCTCACAGGGAGACATCCCTCAACCCCATACAGCCTGGGCCTGGCTCCGAGCCTGCGGGCTGCTTCCGGACCACCTCCTCTCTTCACTCCCCCTCCCCCTCTGTCCTCTGACCCTCAGTCCCCTTGTCACCTCTAAGAGCCCCCGCCTAACCAGGAGCCAGGGGGTTCCCCCCTACCAGGATGTGAGCCCCTTTAACCTGTAATGCTGTGGCTGGCCCTTGGCCCCTTCCATGCCATGGAGAACCAGGTGCTGGTGATTCGCATCAAGATTCCAAATAGTGGAGCCGTGGACTGGACAGTGCACTCTGGGCCGCAGCTACTCTTCAGGGATGTGCTGGTAAGTGCTAATCTCAGTGTCCCTAGCGAGGGGGGCGCAGGGATTTGTAGGGCAGTAAGCACCTTGATCACCAAATCTTACCCTGTTGGCCTGAGCTAGTGGCCATTGCTGGCCTCGTATGGGGGCAGTTTTATTTCTTCCACCACAAGCACTGATTAATTGTATAGACTGAAATCTGACAAGTGTGCAAGTTCCTGGGGAAGTAGAGATGAATCAGATTGGACCCCTGCCCTCAAGGAACTCTTACAGCCTGGACTGGGACGTAACACACAGAAGCAACCAACTGGGATACAAAAAGCTGAATCTAGAAGAGAGTTTTTCTCAAGGATTTTTTGGAATGTCCCTGGCCAAACTCCAGCCTGTCTTTCTACTGAGTTCTCTAAACTTGGTAGCTAGTGGGAAAGGGAAACAAGGCAACTCTAACCCATCATGTTTCAGCAAGCCTAAGACATCATAAGTTTTAAGATATTATTTTATGCACCGCTAAGAAAGAAAAAAAAAAATGCGACCTGTTAAACTGTGACATGCCACACATCGTACAAAACCCAATTTCAGAGATGTTAAAATAGAGGGGAAAATGTGCATCTTAGAGTCATGGTGTAGTCTTACTTCCATAATAAATATTCAAAATATATTTCAAATAAAATCATGGAATGTTAGAGCAAAGGATAGCCTTGGAGGTGGCCTGCTGAGACCTCTGATCTTTTTTGCAGATGTTACTGAGGAGCAGTGAGGTGAAACGGCTTTTCCAAAGCCATGTTACTTGTGAGTGGGAGAGTCAGTGCCAGAACTCAGATTTCCTTACTTTACTTGGTATTTATTTCCGCATGCTGTAGTACTACTTCTCAGCTTTTAGTATTCATGTGAGATAGAGTACCTCGTGCCCATTTTATATTTTGAATAACTGTGCTATCAAAGGCAGAGCTGACATACCAAGGAGCATGTTGCAAGTACCAGATCTATAGTGGAACTTACCTGCAGGATAAGATGGGGCTGGGTGGAGGTTTGGGGGAAGAGGA
Source organism: Monodon monoceros (assembly GCF_005190385.1). Classification (NCBI taxonomy): domain Eukaryota; kingdom Metazoa; phylum Chordata; class Mammalia; order Artiodactyla; family Monodontidae; genus Monodon; species Monodon monoceros. Next base: position 70,230,531 of record NW_021703778.1, read on the forward strand.
AGATCTGGGATGTGGTTTTTGATTGTCATAGGTTACTCAATCAAAATTTGATCTGTGTACCGTTATTTTGAGTTCTGGATGTTACCACCTAGAACATACAGATCTTCAGGTGTCTGCACAAGGAGTGCAGAAGCTGGAGTAAACCAGCCACCTCCAATCTTGTACACATATGCCATCCTTCTCTTTGCATCCAGAGTTCTCCACACGCTCACATGCACATGGATCTCCCTTCATGGTAAGGCCCAAACTCCTTGGCGTGGTCCTCTGGGCACATATATATATGTATATGTATATATATATATTTTTTTAAAATAAATTTATTTATTTTTGGCTGAGTTGGATCTTTGTTGCTGCACGTGGGCTTTCTCTAGTTGCTGTGAGCGGGGGCTACACTTCGTTGCAATGTGTGGGCTTCTCATTGTGGTGACTTCTCTTGTTGCAGAGCACGGGGTGTAGGCGTGCAGGCTTCAGTAGTTGTGGCTCGTGGGCTGTAGAGCGCAGGCTCAGTAGTTGTGGCTCACGGCCTTAGTTGATCCGCAGCAGGTGGGATCTTCCCGGACCAGGGCTCGAACCCGTGTCACCTGCGTTGGCAGATGGATTCTTAACCACTGCGTCACCAGGGAAGCCCCTCTGGGCCCATCTTTTTTTTTTTTTTTTTTTTGCGGTATGCGGGCCTCTCACTGCTGCGGCCTCTCCCCCTGCGGAACGCAGGCTCCGGACGCACAGGCCCAGCGGCCGTGGCTCACGGGCCCAGCCGCGCCGCGGCATGTGGGATCTTCCCGGACCGGGGCACAAACCCGCGTCCCCCGCATCGGCAGGCGGACTCTCAACCACTGCGCCACCAGGGAAGGCCCCCCTCTGGGCCCATCTTGATTGGTTTGTACCTGCCTGGCACCAGCTTCATCTCTCACTACACTCCCATGAGCATCCTGTCTTCCAGATATATAGAATTAACCGTGAGTTCTCCCAGGTGCCCAGGCCTTCTTCACTGGGCCTCTTTCTTCAGCTCGCCAACTCCCACCTGTCCTTCAAAGCCCAGCTTGTCTTTTCCTCTGTGTTGGTCTTGGTCACATGCCCCTCCTCTGTGTTTCCACAACTTTGTTTTGGCAAAGTATATGGGTTTTGTGCTAATTTTGTCTGTCTCCTCCACGAGATGGTAAACTTCTGGAGGAGACGGACACCTGTTTCCTCTCTGTTTCTGATGCTTCATAGGACCCTGAAATATTTATTTAATGAGGGAGCTTCAAAGAGGATGCACACCGTTATGGTTTTGTGGACAGCACACTAGGTTTTGAATCAAGAAATTTGTGTTTAATTGTAAACCATCCCACTAACTAGGCACGTCACTCTGCCTCTCTGAGCCTGTTTCTTTATTTGTAAATTAGGGATAATGATACCTGCCTCAAAGACTTGTAAAGATTAAGTGAGATTGTGTCTCTGATGAGAAAGACAAGAGCTTTCTTTCACTTTACTCATTTGAGACAACAGAAGGTATTATTTTAAGTAGAATAGTACAGTGTTAAAAACACAAACTGGAGCCAGGCTGACTGCGTTTACATCGTAAGCCTTACCAGACTCACTTGGGCAAGTGTCTTCTGTATCTCAGTTTCTTCATCTGTAAAAAGACAAAAATAGGGTTGGGGGGATAAAAGTAGTGCCTACCTCACAGAGTTCTGAGGACTAGTGGAGTTGGTATGTGTAAAGTACTTACAACAATCTGGAGCATAGTAAGTGCTCTGTAAGTGTTGTTATTGCAGCAGAAGGGATAGGGCCTGGGCATCTCTCAATTGTACATTGGCTCAAGGATGACTGGCCTAAAAATAAACTTTGCACAAACGGTTCCACCATCGAGAGCTCAGAGTGCCATGTGCCACGTGCTTGCTCAGGTACGCCCAGGTGGAGCGTGTTATGTTGGGAAGGCCTCATGGAGGGCTCGTGACAATGGGTGCTGTATATCAAGTTCTTGGAACTGCAAGCTCAAATCCTGGAGGACTCCTTAGATCTCTTTTCCAGGTTTACCTTATCTCTTCATTGAGAAATAGGCAAAAACCCAACAGTCACATCAGCATCTTTGGCTTGGAACCTTAAAATTTAAAGCCAAATGAAACCTGGAACGTTCCCCTTCATCTGATATCTCTCCTCGCTTCAGTTTTCAAATGAGGAAGCATGAACCCCTGATGGGGAAAATGCTAAAGCCACACAGCTGGTTTGTGGCAGAACCAGACACGGAAGCCAGAAGCAATTTGTAGTCACTGAGTCAGCTGGAGCTGAGGGCGTTTTGGACTCAGAGTCAGTAGTTGAGGGCTCCATTCACAACTCCATCAAATGGCTGGGACTCTGTGGGCAAGTCACTGGGCCTCTCTGGGGCCTTTGTCCTTCGTCTGAATAGTTAGGGACTGGTGCATTGTGAAGTAGACCCAGCTGGCCCTCATAGGCAGAGACTTTTGGGTTATCTGTTTTTCAGCTTTCTGTGTTTCTCTTCTTCCGTGGCAATCCAGTCCTCAGTTGGGGGAAAATTGTGCAGGAGATCTGAATGTTCCCCCTTTCCTCTTGCTGTTTGAATCCTCTCTCCCAAGTTCCAGCCCAGATTTCCCCTCATCTGTGAAGTTTCTTCTATCTTAACCGAGACCGTGATTCTTACTGCCTTCTGAGTTAGCACCTACCGTTTGCTAATTTATGTCTTTTGTTTGGCTCTTTTATCATACTATAAGTGCCCTGATTTGTTAGTCTTTTAGGTTTGTCTCTATCTTTGTGACAGATTATAATCTTCCTAAAGTCAAGGAGCAAGTCTTATTCTTCTGTAGCCTACAGTTTTGTAATCTTTATCCTCCTGGCACGTTATAGATGCTCATTTATATTTTTGGTTTGCTATTTGTTTGACTGATTTATTGAAAGGAAGGAGAAGAAAAGGATCAAGAAATGATCACCAACAAGATATGTGAATTTATGTGCTCTTTCGAAACTTTCTTTAGGTTGAGTAAAATGTTGAGAATAAGACAGGGTCATTTTGAAATAAGTCACTTAAAATACAACTGGAAAATACACATAAAATTAAATGTGCCTGCTTAGAAAAGACCAGGGGATACTGATTGAGTTTTACCTCTTTGTCATTATTATAGCCCCACTTTATTTGCTTTAACAGAACAAGATGGTCAGTTGTGTTCACGTGATTCTCATGGTTCTCTCAATCAGGTTTGCTTTTTCTTTCTTTTTTTCCCCCCCACATTAGTTGTAAAGTTTGTGTGGCTCCTTGTTTATGTTGATGGGCAAAGGAGGCCATTGCTGCTCAGCAGGGTTTTCAGATGGTTGTTAGAAGTTTGCTGTTTGACAGGTTCTGCTATTCATAAGTAGGAAGGATCCTAAATTAGTTTGCTAATACTCTAGGGTTCACATCTCAAGATTGGTTGTCTGGAAGTAAGCAGTGATAACCTAGACTTGGAGGGTTGGGGCAGTGGAGGGTCCCCCCACCCCCACCCCTTTTTAAACCAATACTGGCTAATCCTCAGTAAATGCTGTGGAAGGATGAAGTAAGTGAACCAAAGACCATCCTCCACTGATTGTCAGGTGCTGAAATTTAGGATTTCGTTATGAGGTAAGATTTGTAATGTTCCAGTCATCAGTGACTTGTTGTATTTATTTAACAGACACTAATACTTGCACTTACCATGTGCTAGACACTCTTGTAAGCACTTTATAAATATTAACTCATTAGTCCTACAAGGTAGGTACAGTTATGATCTCATTTTTACACAGAAGGAAACGGAGGCACAGAGAAATTCAGTCACTCAGTGACTGAACAGCAGAGCCAAGGTCCAACCCTAGCAGTTTGGCTCCCGTCCACGCTCTTAGGCGTTACACTGGCTGCTTGTGTATTCTATACTCGCTCAACAGTTTTCATTTAGCTGTCAATAAATACTTTCTGCCTACAAATATGTAGAAAGGATTTTTTTCAACACTAAAATCTTTTACAAATACTTCCACAGAAAGTTGTTTCATTTGCTAAGACTAGAGTAAGAAGAAAAAAATAATCTCTTTTGGCTCTAATGAGTGAGGGCTGCCTAAGATAGTTCCCTTTGATCAGTTTTTTTTTTTTTTTTTGCGGTACACGGGCCTCTCACTGTTGTGGCCTCTCCCGTTGCGGAGCACAGGCTCCGTACGCGCAGGCTCAGCGGCCATGGCTCACGGGCCTAGCCGCTCCGCGGCACGTGGGATCTTTCCGGACCGGGGCACGAACCCGTGTCCCCTGCATCGGCAGGCGGACTCTCAACCACTGCACCACCAGGGAAGCCCCCTTTGATCAATTTTATATGCACAGATTTATTTAAAACACACACACACACACATACACACATATACACAGTAGAGACAAGGCTGTTATGCAAATTGCCACTGCAGCAAAAAAAGCTTCTAAAGAACTGCGTTTAGAAGGAAGTTGCAGCGGCCACCCTGCTAAGTGCCCTGCTTGGAAGGGCTGTGGGCTCCCTGCTGAGAAATACTGCAAGTGGCTTTGTCAGCTGGCTGCCTGGTGCCATTTGTGGCACGGCCCAGGAGGGACGTTGTGGCAGAGCTCCCTGAGAACAATGAGGTTTGCAGACCATTTGGGTTGGACTGGACATAATGGAGGGTCACTTTTCCCAGAACTAACAGTTTCTCGAAGGTGTTCTGTACCTCTTTAAATAAGCTGTCTCTGTAGACTATTTTTTAAGTGTTTTCAACTTTATAGATTCATTTAAACATTGATATCAGGTTATATACACTTTTGTAGGCTAGATTAACTTTATTTCAGTGTCATTAAATATGTTTTTTAGTTGCTCAAGAGTAAAGGTTGATAAGAATTGTTTGTGTTAAATGTATTGTAGTGTTGTAGATTTACATCATCATCATGGAAACTTGTTTTTTGAACTCTTCCCAGTATGAGTGCAAGGAAAGGTGTTGGTAGTCACATATCCAGAGCTGCATTTGTTGAAGGTCTACAGTGTGTTAGGCTAGTTCATGTTCATGTTTATTACATTATTTAATACTTTTTACATTACCTCTGTAAGCATTATTAGACCCATATTGGAGGATAATCAAATTGAGGCTCAGAGAGGTTGAGTAATTTGTTGCTAGTCACACAGCTTGTTTAGTGCAGAGCTGAGATTCAAACCCAGGCCAGTCTTGACTCCCCAAACCTCTTTTTCTACTAACAGTACATTCCTTCTATAGCCTCCCATGGAAGAAACCTATTTTTTTTTTTTATAAATGCACAACAGTGTAATTGTCTATGCTGTTGAATCGAGAGTAAAAAATTATGTTATTAGTACAGAGTGGAAAGGATTTTTTAAATGGTCCCCACACCCAGTATAGAGATTTAAGCTCCAGAATAGAGATTTAAACTCTGGACTTAGATTGCTGGGCTAAGTGTGATTATGAGCTAATGTTTTTATAGTTTATGCCAACATTTCAAAAATCTTTTCCAGGTTCTCCTGTTTCCTCTAGGATTTGCCACATGTTAGCAATAAAGAAGATGGCTAATTGTGTTCCTTTATTCTTTCTTTGTTTAGGATGTGATAGGCCAGGTTCTGCCTGAAGCAACCACCACAGCGTTTGAATGTAAGTCTGGCTTGTATACTTTCTTGACTGTTTCTTTCTGCAGTAATTTTTCAAAGGGTTTATGGGTTGCGTTACTTTAGAAACTGACAAAAACAGATTATTTATGATCATCATATGGTACATTTAAATATTTATAAATTAATGCAAGTTTAATGATGATACTGAACCGAGGAATATTTTCTTATTTAATCATATCTTGGGTGTGCATATTTCTGTAATATAGCTTTAATTACCAACATGACCTTTATCTGCTCTTGCTTCTCACTGTAATAATATTGTGGGACAAAATGAAACGTGTAAACTACCTGTAGGCCAGTGATTATTGATTAAAAGATTTTAATCCTTTGCTGCTTTAAAACAGCAACAGAGTAGAGCATTTAAGTGAACGTTGCATGGAGTAATTCTGTTTTATTGGGGCTTGGCATGGCTGTTAGATGATGGCAGCAACACTTCAGGTCTTGAGTCCTTCCCACCCCCCCAAAACAATTGGCTTGGGAACTGGGGTGGGGGCAGGGTGTACTAGAAAAGTGGTTTTGACATAAGCCAGAGGGAGGTCACGGGCTGAGTAATGTTAAGATGAGAGTTTAGTCAGCACAGGGGCTCTGGTGTTAAGAAGGATAAAGTAAGTATCTGTAACTGTGGTCCCATCTTTTCTCCAAGATGTGGTCTGCTTTTGCACATAGAAAAATGTACAGTTTCTCCACGTGATTTTTTCCTTTTTCTTGCTTTTTAAGCAGATGGTTAACTACAGAGAGTACAATTGTCCTCTCTTTTGTTTATGTTCTCTTGGGGGACAATTTGGCAATACTTACCAAAATATAAAATGTTCAAAACCTTTGACTCAGCAGATCCACTTTTAGGAAGCTGTCCAACAGAAATACCTACACATGTGTTGAATGCCCTTCAAACAGAGTGTTCCTTGTGGAATTTTTTTTTTTTTTTTTAAATTTTGGCTGCGCCGCACAGCTTGCGGGATCGCAGTTCCCCGACCAGGGATTGAACCTGGGCCACGGCAGTGAAAGCGCCGAATCCTAAGCACTAGGCCACCAGGGAACCCCCTGGAGTTATTATTTATTTATTTATTTGTTTGTTTAGTTTTGACTGCGTGGGGTCTTAGTTGAGGCACGCAGGATCTTCACTGTGGCATGCGGGATCTTTTGTTGCAGCGTGTGGGCTCTTCATTGTGGCATGCGGGTTTTCTCTAGTTGTGGTGCCTGGGCTTCAGAGCACGTGGGTTCTGTAGTTTGTGGCACGCAGGCTCATTAGTTGAGGAGGGTGGGCTCAGTAGTTGTGGCTTAGTTGCCCTGTGGCATGTGAGATCTTAGTTCACCGACCAGGGATCGAACCCATGTCCCCTGCATTGGAAGGTGGATTCTTTACCACTGGACCACTAGGGAAGTCCCTGGAATTATTATTATTTTTGTTTTTGTGGTACACTGTTGTGGCCTCTCCCATTGCGGAGCACAGGCTGCAGACGTGCAGGCTCAGTGGCTATGGCTCATGAGCCTAGCCGCTCCACGGCATGTGGGATCTTCCCGGACTGGGGCACGAACCCGTGTCCCCTGCATTGGCAGGCGGACTCTCAACTACTGCACCACCAGGGAAACCCGACATGGAATTATTTTTAATAGCAAAAAATTTAGAGGTAAGCTAAATGCCTAGAGTAATGGATTAATAAATTATTTATCCATAGTCTGAAGCATTAAGCAGTGGCTAAAAAGAATGAGAATTTTAAGCATTGACATGGAAGTATATTCATGATATACTGTTGAATAAACAAAATATGTATGGTATGATCTCATTTTGTAAAATATTACAGAAAAAATGTTTAAATTTCTAGAGGTTTAACTTAGAGATCACTTTCCTTCTTTTCCCCCAACAAGGGCAGAAGCGTATACCCATCTGCATCTGGATCAGTTTTAGGTGAAAAGAATAAGAACAAAAATACACAGAGACAAAATAATAATAGTTCTTTGTTTTTTTGTGCTTAGATTATTGTGTACTTTCCATTATAGACTTAAAATCCTAGGCTGGCTTTTTTCGTGATTGTTCTAGGGCGACCTTATTTTCTGTACCAAGGATCTTCACTAATAAATGAAATCTATGTATAAGAAATAGTTGGAAAGATGTAGTTTATAAGCTAATTGGTTGAAATTTTTGAGCTCTTTCAGTTGTTTATGGTATGATGGAACAACTCCTGAATAAATAAAACTTTAAGATATTTATAGTAATATATTTAGTACTGCAAAGTATACCCAACACTAACTTATACAAAAGAGGTGTTGTATTTAGTGATATGAATTAAGCCACGAGAGAAAGGACAGTGTCAAGTTTACCTGTTTTACATAGAGAAAAAGAGTTGAGTAAGTGGAAAAGAGGGGAAAGGTTAGGTTCTCTTACTGATAATTCAGTTCTAAGAAATGCCGTCTCTTTGGTGAAGTCTCCGATCCCCGCAGGTGTGGATAATCTCTCTGGGCACTTTACTAGAGCACATAACCTATTGGGCCTCCCTTCCGGTTGGTTGTGTGCCAGATTTTGAATGACTTGGTGACAGAAACCATGTTTTATTTCACTCTTGCTTTCTTCTTAGTACAGTTGGCCCTTTGTATCCTTGGATTCCACACCTGCCTGATCCGTGGATGCGGAACCTGTGGATACAGAGGGCAAACTGTACAATGCCATTTTATATAAGGGACTGGATCATCCACAGACTTTGGTATCCTATGGGTGGGGGGGAGTGGTCCTGGAACCAATACCCTGTGGATACTGAGGGACGAGTGTACACTGTGCCGTGTAGGAATACCCTTGTTGAATAAGATGGAATGTTATATATGTCCGTATTCAAAAGAGAATTGTAAAATGCATGTAACCTAAAGCTTAGTAAGTAATTTGCTTTTTTTGGATTATTTTTGCAGTTGCGCAGGCGTGGGATGTAATTGGTTGGTGGTGGACAATTCAGGCTCCAAATTCAAATTCCCACACTTGACTGGGCCCTACGTCCAAGGGGGCAGAGGGTGTATAGTGGTTATATTCTTTCTGATTTCTATCCCAGGGGATGGTGTTTCCAAGGGGATTTAGGAGTGAGTGAGGGGAGGGAGTCCCATTTGTGCCAAACTGATGGTCCTAAACCTTGTTTTTTTTTTTAAGCCACTTTTATGTCCTTTCTCCCTTACAGTAAGAGCACAGATGAAAGTACTACCTTTCAATAAATAGTGTCTGATTATTTTCTTTAGTTAAGAAGGTATAGATGATCTTTAAAAAAAATGCAAGCAGTATCAAAATAAAGCAACAAGTAAAAGTCCCCATCTCCCCAATTCCCTAGTTAACAGCTTCTTCTGTATCCTTCCAGAAATTTTCTCATACATAGTATATACTGGATTGCAACTAGTTTCCCCTGTCCCCACTTAGTAGTATGTGTTGGGCGTCTTTCTAACATCAGTGTGTACAAGTCAACTTCTTTCTTTTAGATAATTACATTATACTTAATTTTATGGTTATGACTTAATTTAACCTGTTGATGGACCAGTTTTAAATTTAAGATGTTACCAGTTTTTCAGTAGTATTAGAAAAAATGCTGCAGTCAACAGCATTGTCTCTTATGGCTTTCCACATTGTAGAAATGTATTTGTAGGATAAATTCCTAGGATTTGGAACTACTGAAACAAAGAGTACCCATATTTTACGTTTTGGTAGGTATTTCCATGTTGTTCTTTAGAAGGTAGAGCCAGTTTGCACTCCCACCAGCAGTTTTTGAGAATGCCCATTTCTCTCTACCCTCGCCAGCTCTTGAGTCCAATAAACTTTTTAGTTGATGTCAATTTGATATGTGAAAAAGATTATTGTAGTATTGTTTTATTTTTATTTTGTATTTCTCCAACTATAAATGAGCCTGAGCATCTTTTCATTTATATTTTGGTCATTTGTATTTAATTTCTGTGAACTATTTATCACCTTTGCCCATTTTTCTATTAGGTTATTTGTCTTTTTCTGATTGATTTAAGAGCTTTCCAATATTAAGAAAATTCCCCTTTGTCTTAGATGTTATAAATATTTTTGTTTAGTTTATTGCTTTCCTTTAAGCTTGTGTAGGTCGTTTTTTCTTTTTTTTTCCATGGAGAAGTTTAAAGTTTTTACAAGAACCGATTTGTCATATTTTGTGACTTCTGGATTTATGCCATGCTTAGAAAGGTCCACATTCCAGGATGTTGAAAAAACATTAATTCAAATTCTTTTTTCTTCCTACTTTAATGGGGTTAAATACACACACACATTTATAAATATGTATGCTTGTATGTGTTTTTGTGTGGATTTTTTTTTTTTTTTTATAAAACAGCATGTGCTTTTATTGCAAAGACAGAAGATTTTTTTTTTTTTTTGGTACCATCTTTCAGTTTATTTTGGTGAAAGGAGGAGTCAGGTGGTGATCCAGCTTTATTTTTCAAGCAGATAGACAGTTGATTCCATACTGGTTATTGAATAATTTGTCTTTTCCCAGATGTGAGAACACTTCTGAGATGAAGCTAAATTCCATAAGCATGAAAAATCTTGAATGTTTGCATGTGTGGGCCCTACGTATGCTGTAGGAGCTTGACATTCATATAGGCCCAAAGATCCCTGCTGATTTTCACAATTTCGTTAACAGATTAATGAGTACACCAACACATGAGGTGATGGAAATCAACTGTGCCCACTAATGAGTGTCCTGTGCATATCTGTTACATGTGTTCCTCTCCCTGGATTTTCTCTAGACAAGTTACTGCTCTAAAATTACTGTTGGGCTGGGGCTTCCCTGGTGGCGCAGTGGTTGAGAGTCCGCCTGCTGATGCAGGGGACACGGGTTCGTGCCCTGGTCCGGGAAGATCCCATATGCCGTGGAGTGGCTGGGCCTGTGAGCCATGGCCGCTGAGCCTGCACGTCTGGAGCCTGTGCTCTGCAACGGGAGAGGCCACAGCAGTGAGAGGCCCGCGTACCGCAAAAAAAAAAAAAAAATTACTGTTGGGCCAGAGTTGCTGGACAGTAAAATCTACTGTTGACGTGAAACATATGTTTTTTTTAATTTTTTTTTGTTTTGCGGTACGCGGGCCTCTCACTGTTGTGGCCTCTCCCGCTCCGGATCCGGACGCTTAGGCTCAGCGGCCATGGATCACGGGCCCAGCCGCTCCGCGGCATGTGGGATCTTCCCGGACCAGGGCACGAACCCATGGCCCCTGCATCGGCAGGCGGACTCTCAACCACTGCGCCACCAGGGAAGCCCGAAAGATATGTTTTAAGTCTATGAAGACAACCACTGACTTATACCTATAAATACCATATGGCCCTACTTTTCCATGATACTCTGACATCCCATATTCTGATCTGTAGCCCTCGTAAGTATCTTCATACTGGTCAAACCATGTGTCTGAGTTTTGGTTCAGAAAATTCGACTATAGGATAAATCTTTATTTTATTTGTTTTTCTTTAACCATGACCATTTTATACTCACTTTTCATTGAATAGATTCCTTTTCAGTTGTTTTATGAATTTCTGGAAAAATTCTGGGAAAAATGAAGTTTTATTTTCTTACAGTATAGCATATGTAAAAGAGAACTGGTTGCTTATAAGAAAAACTGGGTAGGTTAATGAAAAATTGTAATTCGCAATAGATGTACACTGAGTCTAAAAATTAACATGTAAGAGTTAATTGTGTATCCTTAGAATTTGAGACGATTTGAAGAGAGCTTTAATTTATTGAAATTTTGTTTTGAAATATCATCAATGCAAAGAGTCCTAATCTTTTTTAGTCTTATGAGAGTAGTTAGTAGTAGTAGTAGTAGGTATTTGTAGTCTTATTAGTTATTGTTAGTAGTAGTAGGTGTTAGTAGTCTGGCTGTTTTACATGAGAATTAAGAAGTTTAAGTCCTTTACCCAAGCACCAGGCTAGGTCCTTGAGGGCAGTAGATAATGCTGCTCATTTTTGAATTGCTAGAAACCCAGCATAGTACCTGGCACATAGTAGACTCTCAATTTGTGTTTCTGGAATGCATGGATGGTTGAAGGAATGAAGTAATAAGGACAAGCAAATATATCCAGCATGTGATGACTGCTCAAAACCTCAATTTGGTTTAGGTCACCATCGTCTCTTACCTAGACTAGGACAGTGGTCCTCTAACTCGTCTCCTTGTTTCTGCTTTGCCTCCATATAGCCTCTTCTCCACACAGCAGCCAAAGAGATCCTTTTAGAAGTTAAGTGAGATCACTACAGTCAAGACCCTCCAGTGGTTTCCTTGTCACTCAGGAGTGATAGCCAAGTCCTTAACATGCCCTACAAGGCCCTGCCCTTCCTCATCTTCCCCCAACTCTGCCCCACCATTACTTCTCTGAACTCGTCTCTCTCCCCCATCTTATTCTCAATCTGTTGCAGCTACTCTGGCTTTCTTTCAGTCTCTCAAGCATGCCAGGTATTCTGCTACAGGGCCTTAGCATGAGCTGTTCCCTCTGCCTGGAACATTCTTTCCCCAGATGTCTGTATGATTCACTCCCTCATACCCTTCAGTCTCTCAAGTAGAGTGTAAACTCCATGAGGGCAGGGGTTTTCCTTTTTCCACTGTTATTACCCCAGTGTCCAGAACATTGCCTGCGACATAGTGGGCACTTGAATATTTTTTGGAAAGAAAAAGGAAGCAAAGAAGTAAAGAAGGAGTCAGGAGGTGGGAGGCATGGAGCCAAATTAAAATGCATGGATATGAAGATTTAGCCTTAGAAACTATGGCCTCTGGTCCTGACCGGATCTTAGATTCCACACCTGAGAAGGGTTCTAAACTTGACAGCTTTTCCGGTAATTTCCTATTGATGCCTTTCTAACCTCTACAGTTATGTTTTCATTTCTTTCCTCTTGCCTTAGAAAAATGCCTTTGCTGTAGTTCTAACTGACTCTTCTTACCTGGCACTGAAGTAATATGACAAATGACATATAAAGTACAGTATTGCCTTAACTTTCTGTTGCCCTTGGTAGAAGCTAAATTGTTTTTCTAGAAAGCCCACTTGAGCCCTGCCGCTGCACTGGGCGCCGTTTGGCTGAGCGCTCCCTAGAGTCTGATGTTTTTGTGCTGTTTACTCAGTAGGCACTCTGCTTGCCATTCTGACCGTCCCTTACCTGAGGCTGTGTCTCCGCTCTTGGACCTTTATGTTCCTCCTCTTGGTTTCTCTTCTGGATTGCATGTTGCTTGAAATAAAATCGCTAACAACATATGGCCTGTTATGATTGTCTTTTCCCAAACTCTGCCATTTTGTATATTTGTGATACACTGCAGATTTTGTGAATATTGCTTCATAATATTTGTTTACCATCTGCTGCACTCTATTTGGTATCTTGCTAGGATTTTTGCCACCATTTTAAGTGACATTAACAAAATCCAGCCAGTACATAGACTTTCTGGTTCTACTTTTGCTTCCCTAATGTGCTGGAAAATCGTATTACTATGCTCCAGGCAGCTGGAGAAGCCTGGAATTCTCATTGTGAACCAGTGTATCAGAGTGCCCCCCCTCCTCTGCCTTCTTGGTCATATCTAGTAATGCTTTTTTGGTCAGAGGGCAAAGAATCTCCATGTGTAAGACAAAGAGTTCAAATTATTTTTTTCTGCTTCTCTCTACTTCGTGCCATGGCTTTCTAGTGTTCTTCAACATATTTATACCTTTGAAACTCTTTGTGCCATTTTAGTAAGTTTTTTATGATTTATGTTTCCAGTTAGTGTACTTTTTATAGTTAATCCGGTTTGATAGGCCCAACAAGAGTCTTTGCTAGATGGGCTGGCTGTGTATATCCAACTTTTTATTCAGAAAAGTATTTTAAGTTATTGTCATACTAAATTGCTTGGTATGTATTTCTACTTTCTTACCGTTCACTAACTTCTCATTCCTCTCAATTCACTGTCTATTACATTTTTTTTCCAGGTTTACTGAGATATAATTGACACATAACGTTGTATAAGTTTAGGGTGTATAGTGCATTGATTTGATCATTACATATTGCAAAATGATTACCACCATAGTGTTAGCTAACATATGCATCCTGATGCATAATTACCATTTCTTTTTTGTGGTGAGAACATTCAGGATCTATTAGCAACGTTCAAGTATGTAATACAGTATTATTAGCTGTAATCACCATGCCGTACATTAGATCCCCAGACTTCGTTAATCTTGTAACTGGAAGTTTATACCCTTTGACAAATATCTCCCCATTTCCCCACCCTCCAGCCCCTGGTAACCCTGAGTTTGGGTTTTTTAGATTCCACATATAAGTGCTGTCATACAGTATTTGTCTTTCTCTTTTTTTCACTTAGCATAATGCCCTCAAGGTTCATCCATGTTGTCACAAATAGAAGGATTCCATCTTTTTCATGGCTGAATAATATTCCTTGGTGTGTGTGTGTGTGTGTGTGTGTGTGTGTGTGTGTGTGTGTGTGTGTGTGTGTGTGTGTGTGTGTGCGCGCCCACACACGCCTGGGTGGGTGTGTGTACACATCTTTATCCATTCATCATTGATGGACACTTGAGTTGTTTACATATCTTGGCTATTGTGAATAATGATGCAATGAATATTGGAGTGTAGATATCTCTGTTAGATTCTTATTTCAATTCCTTTGGATATAGACTTAGAAATACGATTGCTGGATCATATGGTAGTTGGTAGTTTTAATTTTTTGAGGAATCACATACTGTTTTCCATGGTGGTTGTAGCAATTTACATTCCCACCTACTGCACACAGGGTTTTCATTTCTCCACATCCTCATCAACACTTGTTCTCTCGTCTTCTTGATGATAGCTATGTAACAGGTGTGAGGTGATACCTCATTGTGGTTTTCATTTGCATTTTCCTGATGATTAGAGATGTGGAGCACCTTTTCTTGTACCTGTTGGCCATTTGTATGTCTTCCTTGGAATTCCTTGTATTTAGAGAGAAGTGTATTCTCATTTTAAATGTCAAGGCCAATGGTTTGCTCTTGGGTTGCCATGAGGGCATCTGATAGCTTGGATTTTGCCTCTGGGCCAGAATCATTAGTCTTCTCTTATGTGTAATTACTTTTCCAACTCAGTCTCCTTTCTGACAAGAACGAGGAGTCTTCATTAAAACTACTAATTACAGATATTAAAGAATGAAGCAGACAGACCTCCAAAGAGCAATCTGTAAAGGAGAGCAGTACCTGCATAAAATGGAGGCTCTTATTAATCCATAAAACTATTAATCACTGTGTCATATAAACCTGATTTTATCCTCAGGCTTTATTAGAATGCCTCTTTCACTTACCTTGTCTCCTTATGGGACAGCTCCAGCACTTTAGGTTTGCATCAAAAGCTATTCTGGCCTTTTGTCCTCAGTTTTCTGTCCACTTAAAGCAAAGTGCCCTTTAGTGTTTCATAGCTGCTTTCTATGGAACTGCTACGTAAGGGATTACTCTGCTAACTGACTTCCCTCACAGTTACCAGATTATTTCCGATAACTGAAATAATTCCTCAGATTTCATAGAATTTTAGAATTTGAGAATCTTTAGTTTTAAGTAGCCTTAAAGGTTCAAGCCCTGACTTTGAGAGCTTAGAGAATTCTTTTTGTTTTTGTTGTTCTTGTTACTGATTTAGAGAGATGTGATTTAAATGATTTTTCTGGAATCTGTGCCTTCTCTTTACAAATTATAAAAAGGTTTTTCACCTGTTTTATTGAACTCCAAGCACTTCCTCATTCCATGTGAACAATACCTTATTGAGATCTTGTGTATGTTGAAATTCGAATATAATCTGTCCCTTTGTAGCCACCATCTCTGTAGCTAGCTCTAGTGTAGAAATGAGATTTACAAAAAGCTACTTTGTTCAGACTGGAAATTTTATCAAGTTCAGGACTTCATAGAACAAACCATTTTAGTACACATCCAAATTGAGAATTTGACTTGGTTTTAAAACAAAAAATGTAAAGTGCTTTCATGTGTGGTCATATGTAACATTATATGCTTTTATACAATGTCTGTTTTTTCCCCTTTGTTTCCTGCATTTGTATGACAGCTTTTTGACTTAACCTTGAAAATACTAGTTTCTGGAACCTCTATAGAAACTCCCTCTGTTTCCAAAATTAGAATGGCATTTCTCTCCCAATTTGGCTCTATAGAGTCTGTAGCTTTAAAAAAAAAAAAAGAGGGAAGGAAAATGCTAGATTTCTCTGTAGTCCTTTATATATGTAACCTCCCTAGGAATGTGCCTTCTTTGTTACTGATAGTGACCATTGTGTGCCTTTTATACTGAAAATAGGTAGCTCTTGGTAGATAATACACCAGTGGTGACTGTGACAGCTCCTAGCTATGTAGATATTCAGACAGTGTGTCTTGATGATACTGATTTATATCGAGTTGGGAAACTCTGCAGGAGTGAACCTGTATCTAGGATCCAGGAACAATTACTTTGGAGAGAAAACCCCAGTGAGAGCTGTTGGCTTGGTCACTGAGCAGGACAGGCTCAAGTGCTGCTTTCCCTCATGATGTCAGATTGCTGTTGGCTGTGGGAGAGAAAAAGAAGGTAGCATTTTGCTCTGAAATAGGCTAATTAGGGAGAATACAAGCTCCCTTCTAGGGTTCCCATGGTGTGGTCACCAAATGGGGATATCTTAAGAACTGCGGCTGGACAGGAGGGAGGGCCTGCTGAGGTGTGGTGGGCTAAGATCCAGGTGCTGAACTGAACTCCCCCAGTATTCTCAGCAAGAGTCCCCAGAGTGTGTCATGCTAGCTTATTCTCTTTATGGTGAGAGATTTGTCTTATTCCCCAGGCCTGGGATCAGGTTCTCTGCATCTGACCAAATCAGCAATTAGATGCCCAAGAGTGACCAAAAAAATAATAACTCAGTTTAACAAGTGCACCAGAGCTGAGGCATCCAAATGAGAGAGAGCCTGCGCCTTCCAAGTTGTCCCCCCGGGAGGCTGTGTACGTCTTCCAGCAATGCTGCCATTGCTCAAAAGGTTCTTAGCATTTTTCTTTCAACTGTACATTTAAAGTCTACCACATATGCTGTTATCCTGTTGACAGATCTTAATCTTTAGAAGGATGAAGTAGCTAAGTAAATATTTAGAAATAGCGAAAAGTCATTCTGGGTCCTGCCTGGCAGATGGTATAGATGAGCGAGTAATCAGATGGCCAGTTCCATTTTGGGCTGAAAATCAGATCTGATATTTTCACTTGGTTTATCTTCAGGTTATTAAAACAGTTTTGAAGACATATTTCAAAACTATTTTAAATAAGAGAAGGATCAGTGAAGTAAGTACATTGTTTCTAGATGTGGCTGCCTCGGTGATCCACTTACTGAAATATATCCATTCTGGTTAAGTGTTTTGTGAAGTCTTATTATCCTCCAGTTTTTTTAAGAAATTAATTTAATTAATTTATTTATTTTTGGTTGAGTTGGGTCTTCGTTGCTGCCCACGGGCTTTCTCTAGTTGCAGTGAGCGGGGGCTACTCTTCGTTGCGGTGCGTGGGCTTCTTCTTGCGGTGGCTTCTCTTGCTGCGGAGCACGGGCTCTAGGCGTGTGGGCTTCAGTAGTTGTGGCTCACAGGCTCTACAGCACAGGCTCAGTAGTTGTGGCGCATGGGCTTAGTTGCTTTGTGGCATGTGGGATCTTCCTGGACCAGGGATTGACCCCGTGACCCCTGCATTGGCAGGCGGATTCTTAACCACTGCGCCACCAGGGAAGTCTGTATCCTCTAGTTTTAAGACCATTAAATTATTCAACAATAGCACGAATCACCATTTGAAGCTTACTATGGTCAGAGAGTACCCAGTACAATTGAAACAGTTCAGAAATAGAGAGCTACAAGATCAAGTGGGTTACGAGAAGAACTGTATTAGAGTTGCTTTGCAAGTTCACCTTATACTAGGCTCTCAGTTCTGTAAAAAGGGAATGATAGTAATCAAGTCATGTTGTCCACATCATAGAATCATTGTGAGGCTTTTAAGGGGGGTATGGAGCATAAATCACAGTGCCTTGTGTACGGTAGTGTTCAGTAAATGTTAGCCATTTTTATTATACTATTATGACATGACAGGTTGCCTGGGAGAGAGGAAGAATGGAGAAATAGAGGGATGGGGTGCCGTGTGGGAAAGGAAAAAGTACTAATAGTTAAATAAAACTGGCCTTTCTTTGGATTTTAAATTTCTTCAAACCAGTTATATTGACTTTATTTTTTAAATTTCTATTTATTTATTTATTTGGCCACACGCGCAGCATGGGGGATTTTACTTTCCCTACCAGGGATTGAACCTGTGCCCCCTGCAGTGGAAGCATGGAGTCTTAACCACTGGACCGCCAGGGAAGTCCCTATATTTACTTTAACTTAGATACATGTCTTGAATGACATGAGCAATATTTTAATTTTCAACTGTTCCTAAAATTTTTAGTTCTTTATTGAGATTCTGGTTGTATTCTAAACTAAAAAACAAAACCACGAACCAATAACCTTAACATCCACAAGATATGGTGTTGAGGATTTGGATATCAAGTGTACAAACCAGTTGTATTATATTCCCAGATAACATAGTTTTGCACATTATAAAATGCAAATCTTATCACTTGTATTATATTGCTTTTTAAACAGATGAAGATGAAGATGGTGATCGAATTACAGTGAGAAGTGATGAAGAAATGAAGGCAATGCTGTCATATGTAAGTATATTACAAATAAGGACTATTTTTAAAATGTTAATGTAATTGAGGATGCTGTTTCTTGGCATAGTGAAGATATAAAAGTAAGTCACAGTTGCTATAACATTTTTCTGTATAATATATAAGATTTTTAAAGATTTCCTTACGTGAAAGTTAAGGGCATTCTTTTCAAAAGACACTTACTGATCATATCATGAACATTAAAAATAATGCATCTTAATGACTTGCATTAGGTATGGTGCAGACTAAATGGACTATCAATTTCCTGTATTTTTTATGCAGTACTTAAAGTAACGGCTCATTAAAAACGAACCCCTGGGCTCTAAAAAATTTTTCAAAATCTACTTTCAACTGGAGATCTCTTTCACCCTTACAAACAGACCATAGTTATAATGTAGCTGCAGGCTTAATATGGATACATGATTTAAGATGTACTCTCAGTTATTTTATGCACTAACCACCCCACCCCAAAATGAACTGCAGGGTTACTTACTGAATCTAAGTGATTTGAATATATCCCGAAATGAGTTTTCTTTTGTGTTTCAAATTTCAGTGAAAATTTGCATTAACGTTTGTCTCAGGACTGAAGTAGATAAACAGGAAAAAAGGATACATTTCTAAAACTTTAATACTAACCTTGAATAATTCAGTGACAATGAAGAGACATAGCTTCCCTGAGCCCTGATTTGTTCTTTTCTCTTATTTTTATTTTATTTTCTCTTGTTCATTTTATTTTATTTTTTCTGAGTTTGCGGTCTGTGTACGAAACCTTCTCTAGTGGTCTGGCGAAAAGAGCATTGGACTGGAAGTAAGGAGACCACTGCTCTCCTCTGGCTTCCTGGCCTTAGGCAAAACACTTAACCTTTCTGTGCTGTAGTTGCCTCATCTGTCACTTGTGGATAATAATACTTGTCCTTTCTACTGCACAGGGTCATTGTAATGACCAAATGGGATAATAGATGTGAAAGGCCTTTGAAAAGTTAAAAGTTCTATACAAATGCAAAGTGATATTATGGTGGAAATGATGGAATCAGGGCCCTTGCTTTTCAGTGAGACTCTGATCTCAGCCAGTGGTTAGGTTGTAGGTTTTTGATAGACCTCAACTTTAACCAGGATATTTTTTCGTCGTGATGAAAGCTGTGAAATATCTGTATGGGTTTCCGCCAATAGTTTTAATTTAGGGTAGGAGGAAAGAGAACAAGAAGGATGGCATGATTAACAGAGCGTTGCATTCAGACGAGCACAGAGTGGGAAAAGTCAGTTTCCCATTTACTTCTCATTAACTTATTTGAGAGTCTTTGTGCCCTGAGAATTTAGAGCAGGGCTCATCAGTACCTTGAAAGGCAGAGTAGGATTGCTGCTGAAAGGTCTAGCACAGTAATAATAGATTGGCTAACTCTCCTGAGAATGTGACATGCTTATTTTTATTTTATTTATTTATTGTTTTGCGGTACGTGGGCCTCTCACTGTTGCGGTCTTTCCCGTTGCGGAGCACAGGCTCCAGACGCACAGGCTCAGCGGCCATGGCTCACAGGCCCAGCCACTCCGCGGCACGTGGGATCTTCCCGGACCGGGGCACGAACCCGTGTCCCCTGCATCGGCAGGTGGACTCTCAACCAGTGCGCCACCAGGGAAGCCCTGGCCTTTATTTTTTAGGTTCAGTTTGGCTCTGAAAAATTTTGATTCCAGGATTTGGGTGGTGGGATAGGGAAGATACTGACAGATGACCACGTATTTACTGTTAAAAAAAAAAAAAGCTATGTTTTTCATGTGGAATTCAATAAATTTGTAGTCACCTTAGTATTTCTTTAAAAACCATATGGGGAAAGCAAAACTAGGCATACTTTTACCATAAATCCTTTACACATTCTTTTAAAAAAACTACAGTGTCTGAGTTGACACTTGCAGAATTACTTTTTTTTTCCCCCTTGGATTTAAGCATTTTATGGCTTTGGACCAACAGAAGCATAAGTTTTTATCAGTAATTTAAATAGATTTTTGTATTAGACCTGAAAATGTTGCCTTTTTAATTGAAAACATCAATTATTTAAATTGCTAGCAGCCTTAAGCTGTTAATTTTATGTGTGCCATAATAATGGCATACAGTGGATTTTGATACATGTGACACATGGACTGTCTCATTGTGGTAAGGATTTGTCATGACAATATGTTGTTGTGTGCTGTTAAATAATAACCAACATAGTAAACCAAAGTCTGTTGTCACACATTAGTACCATTTTATGTAAGTTATTTAGAAGTTGTATTCTTTTCATTAGATGTATTTTTAAGAGGTAATGAGAAGAAAACAAAGTTATAATAAATTGTCTTTTAAGAAAATGTAAAGTAATTTGGTCTTCAAGTAGATATTTAATGTATTGAGAGAATTCAGCAGCCAAGTGTTATTACAGCACCATTGTGATCGCTCTCTGCGTTTTGTTATGAGTTTGTGTTAATCAATACAATCTGTTTTTATAGCGTAGTTTCTTGTAAGTTACGGTGTTAGAATATTCTACTTCTGGGATCATGGCTTGTCCTCTGACGCTATTGTATCTTTTTAATTTCTCCATAAAGTATTTTTTTAATTAGAATTTGAAATGCTTTACTAGGAAAAAAATACAGCCAAGCTACATATCCTGAAAACTAAATTCCTGATCATTGCTAATTATTTAAAGGATTCTGTTAAATATTCCCTTAAAGTAGTTTAAATTTTTTTGTTGTTCTTGTCTTCTCTCATTTTCCAGAAAGACTGAATAGTATACTGCTTTTCTCCTTCCATCTTTTTGTAATTGTTGTCTGGTAGTGCTGGCCTCATTTCCTTATAGCATCAAGCACAGCAGTGCTGGGCCTTATTTATTAATTCATCATAAGCTTTATTTATCACTGAGACCCAGTTATAGGAGGAGGTTATTTTTATGTTAACCTCTGCTTTTAGGTGACCTTTCATCAAGAAACTCAGCAGTACATCCTGCTTTTGTAAATGGACTTCTATTTGTTTTTGCTAAATCCTGTGGCTAGTAAAGGATTTATTACACCTAGTTCTCTCAATACTGAGAGGCTTATATGAGTAGAGCACAGTATTAATAAGAATAAGTTTCTTCATTTTGCCGGTTCTCTCTCTTTGTACGGTTTCTCCACATTGCCGGAAGAGTATGGGATGAGTTTAACTGTAATGCCTCCCATTATGGCAGGGACCTTGTGTTTTATTGGAGTGTAAGTATTCCCTTTGGTATACTTGACGGTAGTGTACCTTGTTAGATGTTGGGTACCATGAGGGAAAATACTTTTTGACCTCTGTAGCACCTTGTAAATTGGGATATGATTGGCTTTATCCTAGCATGCATAACTTGGAGCCTGCCTCAAAAATCATAGTTGCTCAAGGAGAGTTGGAAGGGAACATTAGAGGTCTTGTCCAGCTGTCTCATTTTACAGATAAGGAATCTGAGGCTCAACGAGCTCAGATTCAGTTTGAGGTCACATTGCTAATGAATGGGAAGGGCTGGACACAGACCTAGGTCTTGGACGTCCAGTCTTCCCTCCTGGTGGTTTTAAGTGATGTTTTTGTTTTGGCATTTATTGAGATCCTGCCGAAGAAGCTTTGCAAATACTACTGTTTTCCTGGTAGCAAAAAATAATGCTATTTACTAGAATGTTAGTGTACCTGAGTTTGAAAAGGAATACAAACAGATACTTTGTGGGCTTTTGAAGTTTTCAAGATTTTGTCCTTCCTACAAGGCTGAATTTTACCACAGAATTTGTTGCCCACTTAGTTGTTGAACATTTAATAGCCTCAGGGCCTTTACTATTAGGAAGTTTTCTTTAAAGAGCAGAGATTGGAACCTCATTTTCCCCATGGTGCTTTTAAACATGCTCCATATTAAGTTGGCCCTACTTTGAACTTAACTTTATATGTGGCATAGTCATCTCGGTCTTCAGTGAGTGGTTAGTCCCCTAATTCAACGCGATCCATCTAAACAAGTGATAATACTCGATACTCTCCTGGCAGGGTGGAGAAACAGTGAAAAGAGTGAGACAGGAAAACTGAATGAAATAAATAAATAGTTGTGGAAATTATTCATTTTTTTTTTTTTTTTTTTTTTACTCAAATAGTGACATGCTCTAAGCTGTAAGTAAAGTTTTTGTTCTGTTTTCTCATCCTAGTCAAAGAATGAAACTTTTTTTCAGAGGCAGATTATTTTAACTCTCTTCTCTGTGTTGTCTGGGTCATATGGATGCCCTTGAAATAGTGATAAGAATGTAGTAGCCCCTTATTTAGCCCCTCTTGTGAAATATCTTGGGACATCTTTGCTAGCAAGAAGCAGAAGCAGACTGAAATTTGCGTCAGTTTATTATGCAGCTCATGGAAGCAAACGAAGAGACAGCACAAGCAGACCTCAGCCAGGTGGCATCAGGGCATTCTGGGTGCTTTGAACCACCAGTATTTTGTCATTAACATGGCTGTGCTCCCAGTTCAGTTCCGTCTCTGGAGGGCTCAGTGTGGACTACAGGTTGATTCCTCTGGGGTCCTATGTTGAGGCAGCTGGCATGAGGGGGCAGAAAAATGTAGGACATCAATTAGCCTCTCGGTGGCTGTGGTAGGGGCTTCTCTTCCGGAGAGAGGTGGGCTGCGAGGGAATGATGGACCTCTAGCAGTAGGATTGCTGTGGGGCATAACCAAGGTGTTCGGCTCTTGTTGGCAGCTCCTAATGAACCTGTTCTCTTAGGGCCAGTTTTACTGGAAACAGGAGGGGTATTTTCTACGTATACCTGAAAGATGAATATAAATTTGCTATAATATAGTAAAGTTAGAGGAATTCAGTAAATTATCAACCTAGGAATATTATATGTCCAAAAAGGTGTAAATTAAGGTAATTGGAAATTTCAAAACAATTTGTTTCTCTCTTAATACATGTTTCTCTGTTACATATATGTTCTTTACTCATTCCTCACTACGTTTTCAATTATTTTTTAACAGCATTTGAGCAGTAGGCTGAATCTTTATTGAACACTATTGGAACTGGCTAAATAAAGTAGTTTATTTGTAAGGGAATGTTCCGTTTGGCCTGCTGGCCGCATGACCTGATGGTCCTGTTTTATTTAAGTTGTAGGTTCCCTGAAGTTATTTAAACTTCTCCTACTTTGGAACTATGGCAGAATTGCTACAACTTAGAAATCAGGTGAAAGGTCAGTGTAGACAATGCCTCAAGCTAACCATGGTGATGGTGATGACTATGAAAGCTTCAGCTGAGAGGAACCTACTAGTTTTGGACCCATCGCTGAATACAAATTTAAACTCGTTCTGCCAGTGCACGTCACCTTAAACTTAGCCAAGTTGAATTTCATCTGCTATTGGCTATCCAACCTCCATTCTTTAAGACCATCTGGAGCTCCCTAACATCCTTTACAGTTTTACTGTCCAAAACAAATAGTGTTATCATCAAACTTGGCCAACTTACTGTCTGTTTCATTTTCAAATCACTAGTAAATACATAAGTACAGTAACATTAACCTATAAAAGAGGCCTCAGAGTTGTTTCCTGCTGACCTTTTCACTGGAAGACTTTTCATTGTGATTTTCTTTCTCATCATTGAATCAATCCATGACCATATGTGGACCCTTGGTCTAGAGTCATTTAAGGAAGAGCATGTGCACACTGTAGTCACCTCAAGGCAGGGGCAATGAGTTATCGAGGAGTGGGAGGACCTGAAGCCAGGTAAGTAAATATAGTTATTAATTTGGTATTCAGAATAGATTAGCTTCATATGTTATTTTCGACTGTTGGAGCAGTTGTGTGCTTCTTAAGAGGCCAGCATCACAGAGGGGATGCCTCTTAATGTAAAGTATGAGAAGTAATTGAAAGGAGGTATAACTGATGGCACATCTGAGTAGTGTTGTAATTGAATTTGTAGCCATTTGACAGAGTTAAGATTGTTGGGTTCTTCACTAGGAAAACTAATAAGTTAACTATGGACTGCAAATAGTTGGTTAGTTTATTGATTATTGCTGTAATTACTGACTGAGCTACATATAACAGGGTATGCTTGCAATACTGACAAAACAAGAATTTGAAAATTTTACCATTAGTAGGGAAAAGCCAGCATGCTTATTCTTTATAAGTATATTCCTCATACTGTACTCTTTATGTTGTCTGTTAGAAAGCATGCTAAGGAGAGATTTAAGAAACCCTTCTGTTATAAATGTGTAGAAGAATAATAAATAACTCTGATTTGATGTGAGTTGATATGTAAGACTTGCCACTGAATAAGTTATAACCAATGAGAGTACGTAGTCACCACGTCTGTATTAATTCCTATTTGCCTCCTTCCCCTTAAACATTGTGGAGCAGCCATTATGTGTAAGGCATGGTGCTAAGCATTCTACAGCAGTAGTTTCTTAGATTTTGGGGGACACAGGGCTTTTTGAAAATGTGAGGAAAGTTGTTTATTCTTTTCCCAGGAAATTCACACAGTGCAACATTTTACCTAGAAGTTCAGGAATTTCAAGGATCTCTCAGGCCCATGTAGACCCCAGGTTAATACCTCTGCCATAAGAGATAATAAAATGCACAAGACATGGTCCATGCCCTTGATGAACTTCCAGAAAGAGAAACAGACAATGTTCCTTATAGTACCCTTTTACTTATTTTATTATTTATAGTACTGTAGTAATTGAGGGAAGGGGAGGAGATACTGAATCAGCCTTGATAAACAATTAGTTAAATTCTGCCTCTGTACTTGGTCTAAACATTTCAGTATTCTTGTTTAGTGGTTTCTGTA
Organism: Monodon monoceros; assembly: GCF_005190385.1. Classification (NCBI taxonomy): domain Eukaryota; kingdom Metazoa; phylum Chordata; class Mammalia; order Artiodactyla; family Monodontidae; genus Monodon; species Monodon monoceros. The sequence goes on from NW_021703778.1 coordinate 70,255,570, forward strand.
TCACCCTATCGTTATGGCCATTTTTCTTCTATGTACTATTGCTTGGCAGTGGGAGATTCGTAGCCCTGTGCCCTATTTAAAGATGTTTTTCAAGTACTTTATAAAAAAGTTTCCATATACCAGCTTCTGTGATTATGATCTTCCTAACACCTTTACGAGGTGAGCAAGGCAGCTATTTTTCTCATTTTTACAGCCGAGAATACTGAGGCACAAACAAATTGTATTCCCTTCTCAAGGTCATACAGCTATGTAGAGCTGGGACCTGAGATCACTCACTGATTTGCTCACTTATTCATACAGCCAGTTTTTCACACTTTAAATATTTATGGGATGGCAACTCTCTGGCCAAGCCCTATGCTAGCTGGTGGAGGTGCAGTGAACATATAGTTCACTTTTTCAAGGAGCTCATGCTCCAGTCAGGGAAGTTAACAAAAAAGGAAACAGTGTTTGGTGTGGGAGGATGAGAAAGACTCAGAGCTACCAGGCATAGTGATAAATGCTGTCATATGCCTAAGCATTAGGTGTTCTGTGAGCACAAAAAAGGAGCACCTGATCTAGCTTTGGGGACAGAGAAGGCTTCCTGGAGAGAGTGGTGTCTAGGTGGAGTAGATGAGGACAAGGGGACTGGGAAGGGTGTTTGAGCAGAGAAAACAGTGTTTAAAGGCCCAGGTGAAAGGATGCCTGGTGCATTCAGGAGGAGCTACCCATGATTAGTGTGGCGTGGACGGTGGGGGGAGGGTATGAGATGAGGTTGGGAAGGCAGGTGGGCTAGATCATGGAGGGCCCTAGCTTGAGGATTTGAGAAGTGGGGAAAATGTAGAGTTAATAAGACTGGTGATTGATGAGATGTGGGGAGGAAGGAAAGAGAGATGGTCTGGACGACTCCCAGATAACTGGTTTGGGAAGCTAGGTCATGGTGATCTCATTCACCCGGTTAGTGAACCCATGTGGTGGAAGACAGGCCTAGGGCAGGAGGGAGGGGTGGGAGAGGTAGGGACCTGTTGAATTTGAGGGGCCTCTGGACAACTAGTTGGGTATGTTCCGAATCTTAGGAGAGAAACCTGGGCTGGAAATAAAGGTTTGTGATTCATCACCTCCTAATTAGTCTCAGTGACTCCTCTGGTAATTGAAACCTTTGAAGTGGCTGAAGTTAACTCGAGGAGAGTACAAAATAAAAAGAGAAGGTTGATGAAAAACCATGGGGAACGTGAGCATTTAAAGAAGGGACGGGGAGAGAATCACTTACCGGAAGCTGAGTAGAGTGGTAAGAGAGGTAGGAGGAAAATGTGGACAGGCGGGGGGAGTTGCTGAAGAAAGAGGGTGAAGTCACCGGCCAGCACAGGTGTCTGCATCACACCACGCTGCCTTCCCCAGTCTCTGAAAGAGCAGGTGACATGGCCTAGCCCACACAGGATGTGAATGAAGGAGCTTTCCACCAGCTCAGCAGTCCACCCAGTAGCCTGCTTTAGTTAAAGATTTTGAGGTACGAGAAACAGGAGATAACTTACCTTTTGACTCTCAAATAGCAAACATTTTATGTTCTGAGTGCATGGACTCGAATGAAAGAAGTATTTTTCTTGGTTGACTGATAAACCGTTTGCTACATCTGTGAAACAGGGGTGATGATACTCCCAGAATAGGATAGGGTTGTGAGAAACTAGATGAATAAATGTAAATATCTAGTATTGATACTGAGCAAGGGCTCTTGTGCCTGAGGTGCAGAAAGCCAAACTCTGACAGCGGGGTTTGCAGCAAAGTGAGGGTTTATTTGCAGGGAGCAAAGCCAGGAGAATGGGCAGCTCATGCTCCAAAGACCCGAACTCCTCCATAGCTTTCAGGCAAAGGTTTTTAAAGACAGTGTGAGGGGAGAGGGTCATAGGAAGCTGATCAGCCCGTGAACCTTCTTCTGATTTGTTGGTGGTGAGGTAACAGGGTGATGTTTAAGGAATCACAACCTTCTGGTTCCAACCAGTCTGGGGTCTAGTGCTTGTGGTCAGCATGTAGTCACCATCCTCCCTCCACCTGGGTGGGAGTCTTAGTTTCTATAGAACAACTCAAAGATATGCATCAGATTGTTATCTGTATCCCCTGAGGAGGCACTAGGAGGCCTGTGACTGTGTAGTCCTAATAGTTAACTGCTTGAGTCTGCTCTTTGGAACTCAGGGAAGCCGAGGAGACTAAAGCCTTTTTCTACAAACAAGAAACGGGCGATGTGGAGGGGCTTTTTTGTACTTAGGAGGTCCCCGAAGGGTCCTGCTTGGTTTCAATCCCCCCTTTTCTTTGATACTCCTCAATCCTGAGGGGAATGGGGGCGGGACAAGAAAGGGAATAAAATTTTGGATGGAGACGTTAATCATAAACTTGGCACGGGGTTTAAGGGGGCTTGGTTTCAGTGTTGAGCCTAACACACAGTAGGTATTCAACAAGTGATAGTTGTTTCTGTGTATCTCTCTCTCGCTGTTTTCTCTCCTTTCAGTAGAGAACTTGTGCCTTGTAAAGTTTAACTGTGCTGTTTTGGAATTCAAGTTTTTATATGGCAGATTTCCATGAAGAAAAAAATGTAATTATTGATTGAGTTGTGCTGTTAGAATTAGAATTAGGGTCATAACAAATAGGAACACTGTATGATAAACTTGCAAACAGAACAAAGCCAAAAATTGTACTTGCTATCCCCTTGTTCAGTCTGGCCCTCTGTTTCAAATTAATTAGATATTTGGATAACTATGCTAGACTTTGTCACATCCTTATTAAAATTGTTTAAGGATTTTGAAGAACATCTCAGAGGGACTCTGAAACTAATCTGAGTCCGGTACTGGAGATTCCATTAGCAATCACAAAACTGATTAATCTTTTACTCAGTTAGCTTATTGATTATTGCTGCAATTACTGCATGTAATGGATTCTACAAGGGATACCAGAGAAAATATGTTTTATAACTTCTGCTGACGTGTTCAGTTTGAGTGCAAACCTGTTCGGTTTGTACTTGTCATACATAACCATTTTTGTGTTTTTAAATTCCGTAACACTTCTACTCAGAAAGTGCTGTGCTTAATATTGTTTCACTACTAGGAGGTTCACTTTTAAATTCCTGAACTACTAATCATTACAGTTTACAAATGCCTTCACTAATTCTATTGCTGCAGTTTAATTTTGAGCTTCACAGTAACCCTATGTAATAGAGTTGGTATCTTTACCCTCATTCAGAGGAAACTCAGGTTCAGCGAGGTTAAATGACTTCCTGAAGACTATACAGGTTAATAAGTGGCAGAATCGGGATTGGACTCCATTTCAATCGGTAAATATTTGTCAAACACCTACTATGTGCAGGACTTTGTGTTAGGGGTAATGAAAGCCAGGATAGGATTATAGAGATTAAGCTAAGAAGCTTTTTGGATAGCGTCAAATTATGGCTCCATTAATGTTATCATGGTCACTTTGTTACTTTTCTGTCCAAGCCATATTAAGTATATTGGCGTAAAAGATTTAGATTTTGGTTTGGTTTGGTTGGTTGTCTTTTCATTTTGTTTTTATCTAGTGGAAGCCTTGTCTTTGGCATTATTGCTTATTTTATCAGTATTTAGAGCAAAATTGGAAAGATCCCCTTAAAGGGAGAATATATAAAACCCTGAGAGAGAATGAAGATCCAAAAAGAACTTGCTTTGCAGCTTATTAAATGTTCTCATGTTTTCTCATGTGAGTTTCACAGTAATCCTGTGGGTACATACCACCTTCATTTTACAGCTGAGTAAACTGAGGTGAGGTGAGCATTTCTTCACTGAGATCATCAGCTAGAAGTGGCCAGTACTGAGACCCCAGGGTTTGAGCCTGTAACTCCTCTAAGTGCCTTGCTCATCTCACTGGGCAGCATAGGCCTTGTGGCTCATCAGGACTGCTCTGTGCCAGGAGGTACTGCACATGGCCCACGTTTTATTCTTGTTTCTTAGGGAATGCCTTGTGAGCAGTGGCCTGAGCTCCTAGGCCCAGTGCCTCCTTGATGGCCCCCCCGACCCTCACCAGGCCCGCTCCTGAGAGGTCGGTTGCCTAGAGTGGGCCCATGCCATGGGTTTAATTACCACCCTTTATAGTTTGTCCTTGATGGTGAATTACTTTGGTGTGTGAAACACAAAATTCTCTGTTAATACAAACACAGATCAAACCCAGTATTTTAGCAGAAGAAAATGTTTCTAGGATTTGGAAGAATTGTACAAAACAAAAAACAAATCCTAGCTACTTGCTTTGGAGAAACTGTCAAGTGGCATACTTAATATCATTACTGTGGCTGTGTTAATTACTGTACAAAGAGATGTTTTTAGATTGCTAAAAAGTTCCTCCAATGGTTATAAATGTATAGTTTCCCAGTTGATTTGAAATGAAAGGGAAACCATTTTTATTTATACATTTTGTGAGGTAAATAAATAAAGTTGGAAAACAGGTCAATTTCATGCATGTAAGGTTTTATAGTAGGAAAAAAATGCCTTGCACCTGTTCTGACCCTTTACATTTGAGGTTATTTGTTTTCAAACTTGACCCCAAGCGCCAGTTTCACACAACTCTGTAAATAATTTGTTAGATAAAGCATAAGGATATTTTATTTGTTTTGATTTCTAGGATTGTGGTAAAGTAGTAACTGAAATTACTAACCTATTCTACATAGCAGGTAATTAAAGAAAAGCATTAACTATAGGAGAACACCACCACTGCTGTTGTCTTGTATCAGTATAAGAAGGCAGTAATTTTTTTGACAGCCACTGATTGGAAAGTTGCTTGCAGCCTTCCAGAAGCAAGAGGGTACACGCTGTGGATCAATAACCGGCAAATTTCCCATTAAAAAGAATACCTGAGCAATGTTCCACATAGCCACTGGCATCTTAATTTTCCATGAAACCTCAAATACTTGTGTGCTGAGGACAAGTCATTTTCAGACAATTTTTCCAGACTACTTGTTAACAGTTATTGCTGTCCCAAAAGGTTGACAGCCTACATGATTGATATTTCATTTACTTGTCATCACTGCTTGAGTAATGGCGAGCACTATATTTCTGTGATTTTAAGGAATATAGTTTCCTGAAAGACATTTGCCTTAGTATGTATTCCAGAGAGCATATCACACATATTTATGCTTTATGTGTATAAGATTTTACATCTATAGAAGGAGAGGATCAGTTTCCTATACAGTTTGAATGTCCTCAGAAGGCAGGGTATACTTATATCAGTCCATAGCCATCAAAAATACACTTTCACTTCGTTTTTAGGGCGAAGAGCCTTAGACTTGTTAACTTGTGATTCTAAAGATGATGTAGAATTTTATAACTCCCCTTTATTTATAAGGGAAAAATAAACCTGATCTTGTGATCATTTTAAATATTACATAAAAGCAATAGAAAGATATATGTACATATTTTTTAGAAAGAAACTTTTAAAGAATGTCAGCAAATAATGATTATCAAGGAGGAATTTTCTGAAAATATGATAGTTAAGTAGAAAATGTGCTTATGTTTTTTAATATAGAAACAACAAGTATTAAAGGGGAATTCTGCTCTGTGACAGCCCCTCACAACACAAAATTAGTGGTTTTCATCGTTGATATTTTCCAAGAACATGACTGTTGTTTGTCAAGTGTTTAAAAAAAGTTAGGGCAAGGACTTCCCTGGCCGTCCAGTGGTTAAGACTCCGTGCTTCCAATGCAGGGGGCGCGGGTTCAATCCCTGGTCAGGGAACTAAGATCCCGCATGCCATGTGGTGCAGCCAAAAAAAAAAAAAAAAAAAAAGTTAGGGCACAGAAGCCACATGCAAGTTAGGTGGACATATGCTCACCGATTAGGATATTAAAGAAAATGGGGATAGACCATAATACAGCCTACTGAATGAACTTGTTTATGATGGAGTATGAAAGCTTTTTGAACTTGGAACTTAATTTTTCATGCCCAGATTTTTAAAGTGAAATTTGATCTATACTAAAGTATTTAGAAGACTAAAACGTGAAAGGTATGTTTGCTTGAAACTGGGCTATCTTTTTATCATATTAATCCTGTCATCTTTGGATGGATCATATCTTGTTTCCTTGTTCCACAGTCTCTGTGATTTTGATTTCCATTATCTGTACATTTTATACACAAATATGAATAATGTTTGATTAACTGACTGGCGTATAGGTCCAAGCTAAATGTGAGGTGTCTCCATTTTGCTTTGTAAAATCCAGGGAAAAAGAACAAAAGGCAATTTGAGAAATTTCTACTAAAGTGCTTTTTGTGTCATTTTAATTTATTTAAAAATTATTTTTTATAAGATTCTTTTTTTTTTTTTTTAAACATGGACCGTTGTTTTTTTTTTTCTGCGGTACGCGGGGCTCTCACTGTTGTGGCCTCTTCTGTTGCGGAGCATAGGCTCCGGACGCGCAGGCTCAGCGGCCATGGCTCACGGGCCCAGCCTCTCCGCGGCATGTGGGATCCTCCCGGACCGGGGCACAAACCCGTGTCCCCTGCATCAGCAGGCGGACTGTCAACCACTGCGCCACCAGGGAAGCCCCCATGGACCGTTTTTGTTTTATGTTTTGGTTTTTTGGCCATGAGGCATGTGGGATCTTAGCTCCCCAACCAGGGATCGAACCTGCATACCCTGCATTGAAAGGCGAAGTCTTAACCATTGGACCGCCAGGGAAGTTCTTGTGTCATTTTTAGTATATGTCATTTTCAGAACATTTCTAGAGATCAGATACTAACGTAAAATCTTAATCAACATTTTTTACTCTTAAAGATAAATGATAATATGGAGGATAACACTATACTGGACTTTTAGTCCTGAGTATTCACTGTAGTCATATTGATGTGCAAATAGGGAAAAAGAATTCTCGAGGCTGATATGTATATACCAGTAGTTTACAAAAGTACTATGAATTGAACAACCCATAAGTGTCTGTTCCAGTATTCTTACATTACTGAGTAACCTCTTTCTATAATCTCTTTGCAGTATTATTCCACAGTAATGGAACAGCAAGTAAATGGACAGTTAATAGAGCCTCTGCAGATATTTCCAAGAGGTAATGTTGAACAAATTCTAATCAACAATGATTATTTCAGTAAACTGTTTCATCAACAGTTATGTTTTCCAAAGGTTTAAATGCACATAACATGATGTTTAGCTCTTAATTTGAAAAAACAAAAGAAGTATTCATTATCGTGGGGATTGCAGGCTGTATTATAGTTATGGCAGATAGAATATCTAATTTACTAGAGTAAATGAAACTAACTAGATTGGTTTTCGTTTTTGAAGTACATACTTACATTCGCTTAAAGAACTCTTTGGGGGTCCACATGGTTTCTAAACCAAGGCAAATGAATGACTTTAATTTTGGATATTTATAAATTGTGGCTCATGATGGTAGCCAGAGCTGCTATTGAGTAGAAAGCTTTCAGCTAGTGCAGAAACCAAGATTTACTGGGGGGTTTTAGGAGCGATATTTTGGTGGAATGTTTAGTGCTTGATTTTGGGGGGAGACATTTTCTAAATAATTGAAAATCCTCATAAATAGGAATTTGATTGTTAAGTTTCCAAAAATATGAGCTAATGAGAGTGACCCTTGGTGAATCACCTGGTTAAATCATTTGTTTTTCCCTTTAGGTTTGATAGTACTAGCCTTGTATCAGATATGATTGCTCAGCTCTGTATAAATGTTCCCTGAAAATTTGAGTAATGGTGAAAAAGAACAGTTTAATTATATAAACCATTAAGTCTTTCACCCATTATACATTGCCCCACTTGGAAATCTATGTTTTCTAACTGATGGAACAGATAAGAAAATTCTCTAAGTAAGTCTTCTAGAAATAGCTTAATTGAAATAATTAAAAGTTAAACTTACCTTCGTTAACTGATACTGTACAAATAATAATGGTATGGGTTTTCCAATTAAGCATTCTAGACTTTCATTACCTGTAACTCTCTGAAGTTTGAATAGCTCAATGAACCAGTAGACTCCTCTTTGCACTGATAGTCTCCAGCGCATGAGAAGATCTGGGTTCAAGAGTAATGCTGTTCTTCTAGCATTAACATGGGCAGTGGGATTAGGAGTATTTAGTACATTATTAATAATAACTTATTGAAGACCTAAGTAAGTAAGTAAAATTGGGCCGTTGATAGCGTGTCTGAAACAAGATTATGATTATTTCAGTTCTGTTGCACCTGAAGACTAAAAACTAAAAAAAGAGGGCTTCCCTGGTGGCGCAGTGGTTGAGAGTCCGCCTGCCGATGCAGGGGACACGGGTTCGTGCCCCGGTCCGGGAGGATCCCACATGCCGCGGAGCGGCTAGGCCCGTGAGCCATGGCTGCTGAGCCTGCACGTCCGGAGCCAGTGCTCTGCAACGGGAGAGGCCACAACAGTGAGAGGCCCGCGTACCGCAAACAAAAAGAAAAAAAGAAAAAAAAGAAAATGTTGCCATTTCTGTGTATTAAGCCAAGAACAGGGTGCAGATTATTTCTTAATATTTTCAATAACCAGAGAATTTGGGCAAGTTTCAAAATTGTTTCTCCACAAGGAGTATTTTTTTTACCAGCTGAAAATTTCCATTCATTGCTTTCCTACTGGATGACTTTATAGCTCTTTTGTAGCAAACCCCAGAAAGTATCCTGGAGAATTATAATTCTAATGCTGAGGGCCTTCATATTTTCTTTTTTTCCAAAAAGTATTTACTTCTCTTCATCCAGAATCTTTCTAAGTTCTGTTTGTTTTCTTTTATCTTGTGAACAGCCCCTGTCAGTGTCCCTGTCCATATCATTGTGCCCCTCCCATGATAATAACAGCCATTTTTAGCCATCTTCTCTGTTCAGACACTAATATTGCTTTGTGTGTCACCATTTCTAGTTCTCCCAACAGTCATGCCTATTATTATTGCTTCCATTTTATACTTGAGAATATTAAGGTTCAGAGATGTTAAGTAACTTCAGAGTCACAATTTTTAAGTGGTTAATATACCCTTTGAATAAGAATTTTGTTTAAGTTTAATTTGCTTAGAGTAGAAGGGCTATATGCTCTTATGTAGGTTAAAATATTAGTAGAGTGTGCATGGGGGTAGTTTGGAGGGCTTGGTAGGAGTGTGGAGAAGAGTATATTGTAGGGAGGAGATTCTTAAAGAAAATATGTGACATTTGAGTGTCACATGTAGTCCTAGGACAGAACCTATTAGTCTCCAATAAATTATTAAATACGGTTGTTCCACGCCAAATTTAAATTTTTTAAAATATGAGACTCAGTCTCCCTATCTGTGTGGTTTTGTGCATACTGTTCTATGTCTTTAGTTTTCTACAGTTTTTTGCTTTTTGCTTATTTATCTACACAAAGTATAGATTTTATGCAATTTTATTTTTCATATAAGTTTACATAAATCTCTAAATATATATAAAATTTTATGTAAGATTTATATAAATTTAGAGGTTATACAGATTTTTACAGTTAGAGTATAGACATTGAGTATATTGCCTGGGTCTACTGAGTTGGTTAAGGGCTCTCAGACCTTAGATTCTTAGATTCTGTGGTCAGGCCCCATGTGAAAAAGAATCTCTAGACTGAGCAAATCAGAGGACAGGAGAAAACAATTCTCTTCTAACATCAGGTCTTCTCATTCCAAGTGGCACAATTGCATTGGATAGTAGCTCCCAGCTCAGGGCTAATTCTCTTTGTAGTTATAAGATATGTTAACTATTAATAAGTATGAAAATTCACTAGCTTTACAGTAACTTCTGACTCCACAACTTTAGGAAATATGAGGCTATTGGGTTTTTTTGAATACTGTTTACTTTTTATTTTATTTTTTAATTAATTAATTTTTGGCTGCATTGGGTCTTCGTTGCCGCGCGCGGGCTTTCTCTTGTGGTGAGTGGGGGCTACTCTTCGTTGCGGTGTGCTGGCTTCTCATTGCGGTGTCTTCTCTTGTTGCAGAGCACAACCTCTAGGCACGTGGGCTTCAGTAGTTGTGGCACGCGGGCTCTAGAGTGCAGGCTCAGTAGTTGTGGCACCCGGGCTCAGCTGCTCTGTGGCATCTGGGATTTTCCAGGATTAGGGCTCGAACCCGTGTCTCCTGCATTGGCAGGTGGATTCTTAACCACTGTGCCACCAGGGAAGTCCCTTGAGTACTGTTTAGATTTTCAGTCATAAAGATTTAAGAAGCCAGTTGAGGAACGAGGCAGATGTTAAGGTAGGAGATAAGAGTTGATGCCTGTCTCTAATTCCTTAGTTAGCCACTTTCTTACTAAATGAAGTTTATAATGCACTGGCTACTTCAGAGGAAATCCTCTGAAGTGTTGTCTTAGGAAGTATTAATGGTCCCTAAAGGACCAAGCATCAGATGTATGTGACTGTTGTTTTGTTCAAAAAGTTAATTTCCATCTTTAGGAAAGAGGATTTGGAGTCTTAATTTTAACGTATTTTAGAAAAACAAATAAAAATCCTTTACTGAGGTTTAGATTTTTTTTTTTAAGGAAAATAACATAATGACTTTGAATATATTTGAAATACACAAACCTAAAGCAACTGATGTGCTTTGTAATTATTAGCCACATCTTCTTATTAAACAGCTCGATTTCTTGTCAGAAACAGAGGAAAATACATGTACATCTGAGAAAGGAGCAAAAAAAAAAAATCAAATTCATCCTTTCCCAAACAATCAATCAAAATTGACGGCCCCTTAACATATAATATGTAGGACACTGTAGTTTTCAGATGGAAGCAGCCTATAACATGGGCAGGAAGCACTTTATTTTTTTTAACATTTGATGAAGAAGCATTTGCTGAATTGGAAAAGTACTAACCTGTAACTCAAGATGGTGTCAGGAAATTAATATTATTTTCGCTGGTACTGCTTTATGTTTAGACTTAAATGTTAGCAAATGTCAAGATTTGCAAGAAATGTCATGAAATTAATGGTATATCTGTATTCTAACAAATTTGACTGCTTACTGCTTTGCAAACTGATGTTCAAACTTAAATATTTCATCTTAGAATCTCTAGCAATTGTTTTGGCGTTAAAAGAACCTCCTCCCACTCCCCTCCAAAAACCCCAGCTATTTTCATTGTAGTCTTAAGTGATAACAGATATACAATGTAATAGAGTGAGGAAAGATGATGGCAGAAATTTGAATTATGAAAGGAATCTAATCATTTTAGCTCAGTTAACTTGATTTTTATATGTTTTAAGCAGAAATTGGAATTTATATGAGGTGGTGTCAGAAAGCTCTTTGCATTTATAAATGCTCACTCCTGCAAGTTAAAAACCCTGGTTCATAATTCCCACTTTGGGTCTTGGGAGCCACTTTTCAATCATTTCTCTCTGCTAATTTTGGTGTCACCCTCATTTCTTTTTAAACGATTCATTTTGAGCAAATTTGTAAATGGCCCTGATGTGTTCTACAATTTAGTCAATTACTGTTTCAGCCTGCAAGCCTCCTGGGGAACGGAACATACATGGCCTGAAGGTACGAATTTCAATAATTGTTTCAGTAAAGTTAGATGGATTTGTAATGCTGTGTTCCACTTATTGAAATGTCAAATAAAACTGCACTTTCTCAAGCTCTGACAAGCGTTCCTTTTTTTTTTTTTAATGGGATGTGGAGGAGGATTCATTAGTATTTGTTCAATATGTGTACATATTGGGGTTTTGATGCCGTATTTTAAAATAATTATTATTTGGAATTCTTTTGTTGGTCTGTTTCTTCAGGATGATCCTGGGTACTGGTCTCCACAAAGATTTACTTGAGTAAAAATATAGACTTCATTTCAGTGATTAATTAAGCACATAAGCATATTGCATACAGAATACCCCCCTCTTCTTTTGACATGTTTATGCTAGAAACATATATCTATTTAATGTCCTTTCATTGTTCTGCGTATTTTGAATTCTGGATTTCTGCTTAAGGCTTTACATTTAAAAGAAAAACTGGCTATTGTATTAGACTCAAGCGTTTTATAATTAATTACTTGGGCCTCATTTTTCAGTGAATAAGAAACATTCTGCAATGTTCTGCCTGGTTTTAAAGCTGAAGGGGTATGATATCGTGAGTTTCACTACTAACCCTTGGATGTATTCTTAATATACTTTTTTGAACATACTGTTTTTTATATAAAACAAAAAGAAACAGTGAACTGAATTTTTTCACTAGAGTTGAATTCAGTTCTAGACAGTGAATTGAAAATGTCCCCAGTTTATCTCTCCCCTTTTCAGCACTATTTAAGTATTTGAATAATGACAGGAACAAAGTATTATGTAATATACAGGTTGTACAGTTTTTATAACCTATATACTGAATAGACTCCAACCATGGGTCTGTCTAGTAAAAAGCTAATTAACCTTCATAGTGAAATGAGAAATTTGTGGCAAATTACAGGTTAATTAGAACTGTGTCCTCAGAACACAGACTGATCAAGATCCTTTCTTTACTTGTAGGTGAATACCCGGGCTGGATCCTCTCAACACAGCAGCCCAGCAGTCTCAGATTCACTTCCAAGCAATAGGTGAGAGCGAGCGAGTGACATGTGCCTCTGAGCGTGAATATCTACATAGTTGGGAGTGAAGAAGGGGCTTGTGGGATGACGTCTCTTTTTCTTTATAAGACCTCAAAAGTGTGTATGTGGCTAAGAAGAAATCTGACCAGTTAAGTAACCCTAGCTATGTATTGACTGAAAAGAAAGGACCTCATAGGGAAAGATAAAATTAGACATGTTGAACTATTTATTTTGGTCTGTGGAATGGTTTTCCATCAGTCTCCAGATTATGCAGAAACAGAAGATTCAGTGCCTTTGACTGTTTCCATGCTTTGATGATCTGGTTTGTATAATGCTTATTATTTTTGTCTTGCTTGTCCATCTTTTGGCAGTGTCATGCTTTACTGACACCTTTCCCAGAAGGAGGCAAGGAAAGAGTAATGTGGTGAAGTTTAAATTGACCAGCCAAGTTGTCCATTTATGTATCTTTGGTGCACAAGAGATTGAGCTATTACAGAAGGAAGATAATTTTCATTAATTCATGCTAACATTGTCCCATACTGGGATGGATACTAAAGACTTGAGCCTCTTCAAAGTGTTCTTCTGACAGGCCTGAGAACTTACTTCCAGAAGATTAAGGTTCTCAAGTAGAAGGACCTGCTTAAGCTGAAAGAATTCTAGATCATATTTGTTACATATTCAGTTATTCAGCTGGTTAACATCTTATTACTGTACTTGAAGATGACACTTGAAGGTGATTGCTCTGTGTGTTTGTATTCACACTGGTGACTGAAAAGCCATCATTGAGCCAGATCACCCTTCCATTGTGTGCCCAGGTCTTTCTGGGTTTAGGGCAGTAGTCAGTGTTTGCACAGCCCTTATCTGCTGAGATGTAGCTTAGGCTTCTACTTTCCCTTCCATGCCCCTCCTTACCCCCTCCACCCAGTGTCTTGGTTCTTTTGTCACTGGGCTTTACTGCAGGTGATTTAAAGTCTCTCCTTCTGACTCTCTCTCTACTCTCCTGTCCCCTCCCCAAAAGTCACTTCCTTGATTGCTTTATTATAGTGTCAGTATATCTTATGCACAGCTTTCCTGCTATGAACACACTACTCTTAGAGTGTGTTTCCTTCTTAAACAATTTATTCTGTGTTAAAATACATCCACTGGTTATTCACCAGTGGATCACCTGTCTTGTGGTCCTGAGGAGTAGGTCTTTTAGTCCTCATCCAAGTGCTTGGCCCTGCCAGGCGATGCTCTGAGGCTTCTCTTTTCATGCTTGTTGGGCAAGAGAGCCATGTCCACCGAGTAGAGGCATGGGGACTGAGGGTCATTTGTTACATTCAGCTCGAAGAGGGCAGGGCCTCTAATTATTACCACTACTTCTAGAAAAAATGTTATTCAGACAGACTGACTATTAGCCTTGAGTGAAAACAAGGACTTTTCCTGGTGTTTTAGGTCAAAGTTCATCATGGTATAAAAAGCAGGATGGAGTTGAAAAAGACAGTAAGGCAGAGAAGCAGCAGGATAACTTTTCAACTCTCTCAGATTTGGTTTTAACCAAAACCAAAGTGAATTAGCTTGGCTTTTAAAAAACTATCATTTATATTCACAGAGTATTATAACATCTTTGGGCTGGAAAGAGACTATCTGATCTAGTGGTTGTCAGCCCTTTGTTGCAGCATCTTCCTTTAGGGATATGACAGCCTCCCAAATAGTAATGGTAGTTTGCTCCAGAAGTGATTTTTGTTATGGGAGGACTGCAGTTTGAAAAAGTCCTACAGGTGATTTTAATATGCCACCCTAGGTTGGCCATGTTCTATGCCCCATATTGATAACTAATCAAAAGTATTTATCGAGTGCCTCCTATTTATTCAGTGCTGTCCTACCCACTAGGAATACAATGTGGTCCTTATCCTCTGGAGCTCGCTGTCTCATAGGCCTACAGACCACCTCCCCCCAGTATACAAATAATTATACTTTATAATTAGTGTTATGAAGGAAACAAGCAGATTTTGAAGTGAGAGAACACTGGGCAGGATTGTGTTTAGATTTGGACGGGGTGCCCAGGGGAGAGTGGCATTCCACTTCGGCCTGAAGGATGAGAAATACCTAGCCACATCAAGAGCCAGAGAAGGGCATTTCAGAGGGTGGGGAGAGTAAGTGAAGGCCCTTGGGTGGAAAAGGAGCTCTATGTGTTCAGAAGGAGGCCAGTTAGGCTGGAGCCCAGGGAGGGGTGCTGGGCTGGGGGAGGGAATGGAAAGGTGGGGAGAACAGTAGGAGTGATAGGAGAAAAGGAGGTGACAGGAGCTGGCTCCTGGGGCCTGGTGTTTGAGCTTTCCCCTCAGCGTATTGGCAAGCTGTTAGACGACTTTCAACAGAGGGCCATGGCCAGCTCATTGTTTATAGAAGACTCTTGCCTGTGGTGTGAAGCATGAGAAGGAGAGGCCCCCATCTAATGCTGCTCTCCTTAGGTGCCCGACTCCCCACTCCTTGCCAGATGGTCATCCAGGCTCTTCCTGAACAGCCCTGTGGCAGGAATGCACTTTATTGGCTGAAGCACCCGTTCCATGTTCATGTAGCTATGTCTCAGAACGTTCTTTTTGTGAGCTGAGATTTGTGTCTCTTTAGCACCCACTCGTAAAGATTGAGTTTAGCCCTCAGAACAGGGCTGTTCCCTCTTCTAGGTAATAGCTCTACTAGTCATCTTCCCTCCAAACATACTTCTTCTCCTGGGTTTCCTGTCTCAGTAAATTCTCCCACGTCCACCCGGATGCTAACTCCAGGGGATCCACCAGGCATCATTCACTGCTTCCTGGGTCTCCCTCAACCCCACATCCAGTCAGTCCCTACATTTATAGGTTCTACCTTCTGAATCACTGTGGAGTCTGTCGACTTGCCAGCATCTCTGTTGTTGAAAAGGTAGATCAGGCTCCCTAGATTACTGCTATAACCTCCCGTGTTGCCCCATTGCAGTCCCTCCTCCACACTGCAGCCAGAGTGATCTTGCTAGTGCATGTTCTGAGCCCATCATTCCCCCCTTTACTGCTCCTCACAACCTTCAGGACAAACTGTACCCTCCACAGCAGGTGAACCATGGCCTGCCATGTGTGGGTCCTCTGCTCACTCTGGCCCCCTAGCCTGCCACTCCCCCCTTCCAACTGATGGTTCAGCTTTGCTGATGAATACATGGTCCCCTTAATGGATCACATTTCCTCTCACTACTGGGCCTTCACCTCCACTGCTGCCTCTTTTCTGCTTTCTTCTTTTAATCCATTCCCTTCTTTGCCTTCATTCCGGCTAACCTTCGTCATCTTTGATGAACAAAGATGTTATCTTCTTCTGAAAACTGTTCCTGATTATTGCCCACCTCCCAGTCTACGCCAGGTACTCCTTCTATGAATTCCCAATATCTCCCTGTGCTTGCTTTTACTGTAGTGGTTAGCACATTGTATTATAATCACCCCTGTCCCCCAATAGATTCTGTACTCCTTGAGGGCAGTGACTGTAGCATATTCATTGTTTATTTTATTGAAGTATAGTTGATTTACAATGGGTTAATTTCTGTTGTACAGCAAAGTGATTCAGTTAGATATATATATATATATATACACATATATATATATTCTTTTATATATTTTTTTCCATTACGGTTTTGAATGGATAAAGAAGATATGGTACATATATAAATGGGATACTACTCAGATGTATTCATTGTTGAATCCTCAGTTCCCAGCAGGATGCTTGGCACATAGGTGATAGTCGGTAATGCTTGAATAAATGAGTGGACAAATGAATTTATATTCCCTTTAAATCTTGTCTCTGAATTAAATTCTCCAAACTCATTCAGCTTTTCTGATACAACATTATTTCTGGTCCCCTCACCCTTTTACTCTTCTTTGGGTATCTCAGTGTCCCCTTTAAATGTCATTCGCAGATTATAGTTGTATCACATTAAAATTTTAAAGTGTTTTTAAAAGTGATTTTTGGATAGTTCAAGTCACTGTGACCATGCAGATAAATAAAACATTGAGGGACTTCCCTGGTGGCGCAGTGGTTAAGAACCCACCTGCCAAATCCTAAAGATGCTACCAGAAAACTACTAGAGCTAATCAATGAATTTGGTAAAGTAGCAGGATACAAAATTAATGCACAGAAATCTCTTGCATTCCTATACACTAGTGATGAAAAATCTGAAAGAGAAATCAAGGAAACACTCCCGTTTACCATTGCAACAAAAAGAATAAAATAGGTAGGAATAAACCTACCAAAGGAGAAAAAAGACCTGTATGCAGAAAACTAAGACACTGATGAAAGAAATTAAAGATGATACAACAGATGGAGAGATGTACCACATTCTTGGATTGGAAGAATCAACATTGTGAAAATGACTCTAGTACCCAAAGCAATCTACAGATTAAGTGCAATCCCTATCAAACTACCAATGGCATTTTTCATAGAACTAGAACAAAAAATTTCACAGTTTGTATGGAAACACAAAAGACCCCGAATAGCCAAAGCAATCTTGAGAAAGAAAAATGGAGCTGGAGGAATCAGGCTACCAGACTTCAGACTATACTACAAAGCTACAGTAATCAAGACTGTATGGTACTGGCACAAAAACAGAAATATAGATCAATGGAACAGGATAGAAAGCCCAGAGATAAACCCACGCGCATATGGTCACCTTATCTTTGATAAAGGAGGCAAGAATATACAATGGAGAAAAGACAGCTTCTTCAATAAGTGGTGCTGGGAAAACTGGACACTACATGTAAAAGAATGAAATTAAAATGCTCCCTAACACCATACACAAAAATAAACTCAAAATGGATTAAAGACCTAAATGTAAGGCCAGACAGTATAAAACTCTTAGAGGAAAACATAGGAAGAACACTCCATGACATAAATCACAGCAAGATCCTTTTTGACCCACCTCCTAGAGAAATGGAAATACAAACAAAAACAAATGGGACCTGGGCTTCCCTGGTGGCACAGTGGTTGAGAGTCCACCTGCCGATGCAGGGGACATGGGTTCGTGCCCCGGTCCGGGAAGATCCCACGTGCTGTGGAGTGGCTGGGCCCATGAGCCATGGCCACTGAGCCTGCGCGTCCAGAGCCTGTGTTCCGCAACGGGAGAAGCCACAACAGAAGGCCCAAGTACCGCAAAAAAAACAAAACCAAAAACAAAAAACAAATGGGACCTAATGAAACTTAAAAGCTTTGCACAGGAAAGGAAACCATAAAAAAGACCAAAAGACAACCCTAGAATGGGAGAAAATATTTGCAAATGAAGCAACTGACAAAGGATTAATCTCCAAAATTTACAAGCGGCTCATGCAGCTCAATATCAAAAAACAAACGACGCAATCCAAAAATAAGCAGAAGACCTAAATAGACATTTCTCCAAAGAAGACATACAGATGGCCAAGAGGCACATGAAAGGATGCTCAACATCACTAATCATTAGAGAAATACAAATCAAAACTACAATGAGGTATCACCTCATACCAGTCAGAATGGCCATCATCCAAAAATCTACAAACAGTAAATGCTGGAAAGGGTGTGGAGAAGAGGGAACCCTCTTGCACTGTTGGTGGGAATGTAAATTGATACAGCCACTGGAGAACAGTATGGAGCTTCCTTAAAAAACTAAAAATAGAACTACCATATGACCCAGCAATCCCACTACTGGGCATATACCCTGAGAAAACCATAATTCAAAAAGATTCATGTACCACAATGTTCATTACAGCACTATTTATAATAGTCAGGACATGGAAGCAACCTAAGTGTCCATTGACAGATGAATGGATAAAGAAGGTGTGGCACAGATATACAATGGAATATTACTCAGCCATAAAAGGAAACAAAATTGAGTTACTTGTAGTGAGGTGGATGGACCTTTAGTCTGTCATACAGAGAGAAGTAAGTCAGAAAGAGAAAAACAAATACTGTATGCTAACACATATATATGAATCAAAAAAATAAATTTTTTTTTCTGAAAAACCTAAGGGTAGGACAGGATAAAGATGCAGACGTAGAGAATGGACTTGAGGACACGGGGAGGGGGAAGGGTAAGCTGGGACGAAGTGAGAGAGTGGCATGGACATATATACACGACCAAATGTAAAATAGGTAGCTAGTGGGAAGCGGCCGCATAGCACAGGGAGATCAGCTCGGGGCTTTGTGACCACCTTGAGGTGTGGGATAGGGAGGGTGGGAGGGAGACACAAGAGGGAGGAGATATGGGGGATATATGTATATGTATAGCTGATTCAGTTTGTTATAAAGCAGAAACTAACACACCATTGTAAAGCAATTATACTCCAATAAAGATGTTTAAAAAAAAAAAAGATCCGCCTGCCAATGCAGGGGACGCGGGTTCGAGCCCTGGTCCAGGAAGATCCCACATGCCGTGGAGCAACTATTCCCGTGCACCACAGCTACTGCGCCTGCGCTCTAGAGCCCGTGAGCCACAACTACTGAGCCTGTGGTCTGCAACAAGAGAAGCCACTGCAATGAGAAGCCCACGCACCACAACGAAGAGTAGCCCTGCTCGGCACAACTAGAGCGAGCACGTGTGCAACAATGAAGACCCAATGCAGCCAATAAATAAATAAATAAAAATAAAACATTGAGTAAACTGGGGCACAAAGAAATTGCCAGGATATATAAATATAATTTTTTACCAAAGTTCATAGCCAGATATTGACATAATGAATAAAATCAGTTTTTTCCTCTGTTACTCTCAAAGCATGAATTGGTCTTTGCCTTAGGTGGATATGTTTATTAAACTGAGCTTACTAATCCACATGATGTTCCTAAACCATAATTACTGAATTCACGTCCCACTGCCAAGGCACGGCCTTTCCTAAACATTCTGGCTTTCTCCTTCTGTAAAATTAGGATGATTAAATTTTCCATCTATCTACCTCTGGTGTTAAGAAGATTGATGAAGTTGTATTAAGGAATCACATTTTGTTTCTTGGATGAAAGGTGTTTTGTAAATGCAATGAATCAAAATGTTATTATTTCAAGTTGCATGACATAATGGAATATCTGTGGAGAAACATTGCCTGAGCATTGTTTGGTCATTTCTGTTTTTATAATAATTGCAAATATTAAATTGGGACCATTTATGGCAATATCAGGGTCCAAATGTTTTCCAGAAAAAAAAGTATGTGTGTAAGACAGACAGACTTTGAACAAGGTTCGTACCTTAGTTTTCTTTATGTATCAGGAATAACTTTCCCCCACAGGGTATACCCACAGCGGGATAGTTACTGTGAGGATTAGATCAGGATACTAAGTAATAGCATTTAGCACAGTGCGTGGCACATGGCCATCACTCAGGAAATGGTAGAGGCTAATATTTTGTTTTCAACTGGACTGATCTTAGTCAGTTTATTTTGGGGGGGATGTATTTCAGCTTTAGTCCCATTCTGCAGTATTCTTAATTGCCACTTGAGTGCATGAATTCTTAGACTTGGGAGGATGTTATTAAAGTTTAGAATCATTGGCTGAAGGCATGTTCTATAAAATCTGGAGAAAGTAGAGACTAGGGCTCCATAGTTTGCATTTGACTGTAGCAGAAGTTTAAGAAGTATTTATTAAGAAAAATAATTATAACTTGGAATCGTGAGTGTGGTCAAACTTGAAGTCTGAGGTTTTCTCAAATATAACTTATTAAAGGTACCAAATGAGTGTGTGTGTGTGTGTTACTACCATATAATAACAACCAGAATAATGACTATCATTTATCAGACACTTAGTTTGTGCCAAGTCATTGGGCTAGGTTCGGGAGCGGGAAGGAAATGGAATAGATAGAGAGGTGAGTAAGATGTGGTATCTGTTCTCAGGGAGCTTCCAGTCTTGGGAGGGGGTGTGGTGGGAAGAAAGCTATCTACAGATAACTACCAAAGGGAAGAGAGTTAATTTGGCAGATGGGTAGAGGGTTAGAGTAGATAGATGTAGGATAGAGTTAACAAGCTTTAAATTTCAAATTAGAACATTGATGGGAGGAGGTATTATTTTATGCACCACTCTGCTAACTGGGTGGATGTGTACAGGTATAACTCATTATAAAGCCAGAAGGACTTTACAGCATCTTTTGGCCGCTCTCCCTAAACTCATCCACATAAATGTTTACATAGTCATAAATGTCCAGAGAAGAAGATTTCTGTATTTCTTACATACCTACGGAAGCTGGGTTTCATACCTACAGGAAAGGAAAGGAAAGAGAAGGCAGCTAAAATTGATTTAATACTTACTATGTGCAAGAAACAGGTGCTAGGGCTTTTTGTAATATTTAATTTTCTTGGTTACACTATAATGTTGATATTTCCCCCATTTTATAGGAAGGGGAAATTGAGGTTCAGAGCGGATAAGTATCTTCTTCCAGAGCACACAGCTAGTGAGTGCCAGGATTTATTTCTATTACACATTTACTTCCCAGGAAGCTGAATTGTAACTCTTAGCTATAGTACAAAATCAGGACTTAAATTATTTTATCTTTTGAAGTTCTGTAATCTTTGTTTGCTGTGAACATTCTAAGAGTGCATTGTTAAGTACTTGGTATTTAGCAGATGACAGAGTCCACATAAAATAACCACTGTAAGGCTACTCAAAGGCAGCAGAACTAATAGCAAAAAGAGGTCTCTGAAATACTCCATACAATAGCCTAGCTTCATTATGGTAGTAGGCTTTTTTATTGCTTTAGATTACTAACGGGGTTTCAGTCCCTTATCGATACCTTTGCCATTTGGCCAGTTACTTTAGAAAATATTTTATGTAGGGAGAAGGATGTAAAGAGTAGTGTAGTCTATGTCTACACCTAAAACAAAAGTGTGTTTTAGTCTGGAATTTTCAGTGGTGTTCAAAGGTGCTGATGAACTTGCCATTAAAAACTATGTCTTTCCTTTTCAGCTTGAAGAAGTCTTCTGCTGAACTGAAAAAAATATTAGCCAATGGCCAGGTAGGTGTCATTACATATTAAGACTATAGTAATAACTTAGTGCTGTCTAGTTTTTGTATCCGTAAACTTAATAAGCAGATAAAGGATCTATAAAATTCTTCTTGTCATAAATGAATTACACGGCTTAATTTGATTGGCAGAACAATTTGCAGCACGTTTTTCAGACTGTGCTAATGGGCTTCACTCCCAGCAGATTGAAGTACCATGCACACACCCTGCTGCCAGCTCAGTGCAAAAAAAGTTAATCAGTTCTGAGCAAGTGTGTCAACCCATGGGTTGTTGAAATGGCCCTGCATCCTGAGGTGACTGTTTCTTTCTTTATCTTTAGGGAGAAAAAGAGAAACTGCTACTTTCTCACCTTAGTTCCTTCTTTTGTCCTGAAACTGACACTGGCATTTTAGGGGAACAGAGTCACAGCAGACCTTTGGCATTTAAAACTCCTGGGCTTCAGGAGCCCTCAGTTTGCCTAGTTGACTGGTCGTCTAAAGCAGAATGACCTACTCCAGCCAGTGAGGGATAAACAGTCCTGCAGCCCAGTTATTTCTCACTCATTTTGATTCAATTAAATTGACACATCTGAAATAGTATAGTGCCTTTAAACATACACTGGTAAATTAAGCTACCTGCAGGGTCCTCGATTCTTCAATAGCAACATAAATGCGTTTTAATGTTTGTTATAGAGGAAGCCCTTTGATAGCCTTGGAGGCAGGCGCCTGTCCATCGCGATCAAGCCTGCCTATTAGGCTCTATTGACTGAGACATCTGTGTCACCGCAAATAAAAGACTCTTATTGATTTTCTTAACTGCTGTTCACTTCCCGTCCATGTTTCGAAGGCTGAAATCTTAATTATCTCAGATGCTTATTCAGTGCTTTCACATGCTGACCTCTCCAATCCTCATTGGCATTTCATGAATCAGGTACTTGTAGTGGAGCATGTCAAGAAGACAAAGCTGGGTCCTCATGCTTGTCCTTTAATATCACCTGTAACTTTGTGGCCTAATAGATGTGCATGCCTTAAAACAAGGACTGTATGGTGGTACTTCTGGAAGCCTTACTTGTTTAGCCTGTAATCCCTTGAATACAGTTAGAAAAAGTGAGTTGATCTGGTTTTGACACCTGATCATCATCTGTAGTGTGTGAATTCTAGTCCTTAACTATTCAATATACGGCTAAGGAGAATCTGGTGTTGTATGTATATGCAACATATGTATGTATGTTGTATGTATAATCTTAATGGTCCCCATATTTCATATTTATCTAATAGTACTTTTAACTTTAAGCAGCCAAAGTTTTGTTTAGATTGAGGTCCACATACATGTTCCCCTAGTGCCCTGCATGTTTTCGGAAACATGAAACAAAACCTGGTTGCCCTTCTCTCTCCTTCTGGTCACTGCCAAGCCCATTATTGTCCTCTTGTTCTCCCTCTTCTCCCCACCGGAGGGAAGCATACATGGTTCTGCAGGTGTATTTCTTACATGTCTCCAGCACTTGGCGTTAACATGACTAAAAGCTGAAATATTGAGCCTACGATATTCGTGTATCTCCAACATGTTTGCATCCTAGTTACTAACTGTAATTTATGTGTGAGTTACTAGTGTTCTTCAGCTGGAAAATATATTTCAAAATTGACATAAATTAAGAAGCTTTAACTACATTTGTTCAACCCAGGCAATGGAAAATAACCTGTCATAGATTCCTCTTTCAAAAATGAAAAACAGTTATTTCCAGGGCAAAAAATAAACATTCTGAAATATTCCTAGTGTTCTGAACCTAGTACCATAAATATCTTAGTGGTCTTGGTTAGGAGATTCTCTTCGGTGGAAGACTGTCATGGCAATGATTTTTGACACTTAAAGATTGTTTATTGCTTTCCCTTGGGAATGTGATAATCCCACATTAAACAGTATGGCATTTCCTTTCTTTTAAGGATTAGCCATTGTTATGTTTACTTTTATTCACGAAAACGAACAGTACAAAACAAAGAACTCCCACCTTTGGAAGTCTTCAAAATACCTCCTCTTAATTCCTCAGTCCTTGGTGCTATCAGGTAACTAAAGAGTGAGTGAGATTGCATTGCAGTGAGGTAATGTGCACAGTGTGGCATCAATAAATTTGTGGGCTGAACACTGACACCACTTGAAATGGAAGATGTAAGTCACATTTAACGATACCTTAACACTTGAGCATAGTTTTTTATTTTAGTGGTTTATGCTCTCAAGCATTAATAATGATTTGCCTTTCCACTAGCCTCCACTTAGATTTAATAAGGAATTCATATTAATCATTAAAAGAAAGGGACATGATTCTTCAAGATAATCAAATATTGACAGGTTAGAAATAGCTTTCTGCCTGGGTTCATTGATATAGGTTATGTGATATAAATATTTATTTCTTTTCTGTCACTCAGAGTAAATGCCACCAATTGATTCAGCATTGATATAGTGTCAACAGTTCATAAGAAACATTTGACTGGCTTGTGTTTTCCGATTAGTCTCTGCTCTATAAAGTGGGATTTACTAAATCTCTCCAATTGTCTGCTCATAGAGTGTGACTGCTTTCTGAAACTATTATTGCTTCGATTTGTGAAGCAAAGGTCTGGTGATAGGACTAGTTTCTGTCAGACCTTTACATATAAAATAAGGATTAATTGAGCTTTTTTATTTTAATGATTTATAAGCAATAGGTACTGATTCTTCTTAACACAGGCAGACTATAAACAAAGAATATTTTCTTTGCTGATCTATAATTGAATTCCATTTCATTTTCCCCATTAATTTCGTTAACATCACATTAAACACTTTAAAAAGTTTAACATTTAGTCTTTGGAATGGAGATGTTCTTCTGTAATTGCTTTGTGAGAGAGGATTCCTTTTTTCCAGCTTAAAAAAAAAACAAATCATAAGGTATTTTTGGCAAGTTGTACTGAGAGCTATAAATCAGCACCGCTGATGTGTTTTCTGGGTGTGTTTTTCCCACTTCAGTTGTAGTGCAGTATCATCTGTTTAACGTTGGCCCTTGATTTTAAACTGATTAGAAATGGCCCAGTGGGTCAATTTAAGGGATTAAAAAAGTACAGCCACTCCAAGGATGTATGACTTTGACCTTTGCATCTCTGAAGTTGTCTTTCGTCTGTTTGTTTTTTATAATTTGTAGGAGAGGTTGACAGTATTTTTCTATTTCTGGTAAATCAAGTATAAATGTACTGTGAGGTCACAAAACTAGAAATAATTCTAATCCTGCTTCATGTTTGGCTGTTATTTTGAGAACTTCAGATGCCTTTAAAAAACTTTCTGTGTTTAGAAAAAAAAAAAAAGGAGGAAGAAAAATAGTATTCGACTGTAAAGTTAGCTTTAAAGAGTGTCCTATTACCAGTACATAAAACTCTTAGATTCTTATGGTTCGTCTCAGATCCCATACGAAGACCGAAACATAGATGAATGAGACTGTGTAAGTCCAAACTGCATGGCACCTCCCCTCCCTGCACAGACACAACCTTTCCGCCCCCTGGGGTGTCACGTCCACGTTCTTTCACAGCCCCCACCTCTCTTTCAGCAGCAGCAGCAGCAGAGCCCAGTGCCAATCATCTCTCCCAGGTCATTTGCCGTTGCGGCAGTTGACACGTCATTGTAACTCTCAGGGTTTTTTCTCCCTTCTCCCTCACATCTATTATTCTGCCTTTCATTTGCTTTTTTTTTTTTTAGTCAAAACAAGGAAACTGATTTATATTTTAAAATTATTTGGTATCTTTATTGAATAAAAACTTTCTTTTACCTCTTTTTTATCTAAAGAGCTATGTGATTTCTCTTCTTAAAAGCAAATATCGTAGTTGATGAAATCGCTTTTAACTTTTGAGTGCCCTTCGTTTGATTATTTTCCTTCCTATGGACCAGGCACCATTGATGGAGAGGATGTCCCTCTGTACTTACACATGAGATCAACTGCTAAGATAGAGCATTGAGCAGAGTAACATGAAAGACTGAGTTCTCACCTTGGCTAGTTGCTATTTACTAGTTATATGACCCAAAGGAATTGGGTTATATGTTTAAAATGTTGTAAAAGTGTGTGATTTTTATGATACTTGATCTCAACTGTAATATTTAAATGTTGTACTTTGTAGGCTTATAAATCCCGCTTTTGTATCATAATGAGTACAGTTCCTATGCTTCATTTTGAAAAGTTGAATTAATATGCTCTCTAAACTAAAAAGGCAGAAACGTTATTAGCTACTTGTTGATCCCTTTAATGATTTTTTTATATTTAAGATCAAATAAAGTAATCCATTTTGATTAGATATACAAAATTCTCAAAATTCGTTTGTGATCAGTTTATAAGCTTGACTCTAATAGTTTTCCTTTTTAAAACTTTTTTAACGTGAATAATATTTGAATACTCTATAAAAATTGGAAGATTCAAAAGAAAAAAAGATCTGAGATATATATATATATGTTTTTGCGGTACGCAGGCCTCTCACTGTTGTGGCCTCTCCCGTTGCGGAGCACAGGCTCCGGACGCGCAGGCTCAGAGGCCATGGCTCACGGGCCCAGCCGTTCCGCGGCATGTGGGATCTTCCCGGACCGGGGCACGAACCCGTGTCCCCTGCATTGGCAGGCGGACTCTCAACCACTGCGCCACCAGGGAAGCCCCTGATATTTTTAAATAGAATAATCTATCAATCAATTTATAGGCCAGGCAAATGTCTATATAAAACTTTAAAAGTGTCGAAACAATTTTTTATGGATACTGTCTTTTTGAGTGACGTGGTTCTAGAACTTATTTTTTAAAACCATTTTTATCTTTATGAGACTCTTAAAATCTTTCTCATTATCTGAGGGATTCCAAATTTCCACCCTTGAATTTGCCTAAACATTGTGTTAGCGTGCGCATGCATGTGTGTGCACACACACACCCCCATGCCCCATTCAGCGCCCACAACATCATCCCCCATCTCTCTGCAGCGTTCAGCTTATCCCCTGCCTCTTTTTTTTTTTTTTTTACATCTACCACTCCTGGTTAGGTTGGAGTGCTGGATGGGTGGCTGCTCCACTTCTCTTTTCAACCTAGTGGGTATTAAAGTTTAAAAAGACTATGGTGTTGGGATTATAGTGGTTGAAGCTGCTCAGAGACCTGCCCCTTTGCATTTACTGCCTCCAACAAAATACCACAAAATCAAGCCCCCTCCGAAGTCCTAGGTCTCTCACAGTATATCACTGGAATGTATAATATCAATGAGTCTTATGTTTATATTTTTCTAAGAGGAAACTACTGGTCCTTTTACCTGGAGTGGTGGAGGTGGAGGGAATGTAATCACAGGTTGTGACCTCTCCAGAGCCTGGATCCTATAGCTACATCCTGCTTACCCTTAAATTTCAGTGCCACCAATTCAGAATTTGTAGACGTTGAGTGAGTAAAATTTCTCCTAGAAATTTACTTCAGGCTGTGATGAGGGTGTAGCTTGTTAAGCAAGTTAATAGTACAAATTAGGTTGTTAGAGTCATGTTTGGACTACCTTGAGGAATGTTTTCAAGGAATTAGCCTATTTGTAGCTGCCAATAGATACTGCTATTTACATATGTATCTCTTATACCCTTTGATCAAATCAAACCCAGTAGCAACTCTGCTAGTTTATTTAGTATCTCAACTTGATGTGCTACTTTTCTTCATGCTGTTTTAAAATTTGTTTTTTGGTCCAGAATAATGAGATTTTCTTTCTTCATGCCACAGAATTTCCCTCAAATAGGAAAATTGTTGCCAATTTTTCTGACTTGTCTGTCATCTTGCCTCTGACCCTAAATATAGTAACTAGCTAATTGCAAATTAAGTCAGTCAGGTTTTACTACAATTAAATGGGGTGCTGAATTGGCCTTTATACATTAATCTGTCAATATTCTTTTAGGGTTTGGCAGAATGGCTTGGAAAGGAAGCTGTTTCTGTGATCTGCACTATGTTCCTAATTATCACAGCTCTCTGAAGCTTCAGCCTCAGAAATGTATAGACAAAAATATTTCCCTTGATAAATGGAACCTTGCTTTATTCCATTGGTGGAAGTTCAGAGTAGAGCAAAATATTTAAAGCTTTACTATAATGGTCTGAAAGCAAACTATTTTTTTCCAGGTGATATTGAATTAAAAACTCCATCCATTTCCTGCCCATGCAAGGCAGTGCAATTCCCTGGAAATTGATTTTTTTCAGGGCTTACTATGGCTTTTCCCGAGCTTTAGCTATATGGAGAATAACACCTTTATTGAATCCATTTAGTGAATAAAGTTAGCAGTTAATTTTTGAGCAACTGGACCAGTGTGTAGAAAATTACTGAATGCCTCAAATAGAATCTGACTAGTCTTAAAGTCATTTGATAAATAATTATTTAGGGAGTTCTTTCAAACTCTAAAACGTTATTTTTGGGGTACTAAAATAGTTCACTTCTATTCACGATTCAAATGAGAGTAGTATTTGTGGTATAATAGTTTTACAGAACCTGTGAAAATGCACATACTCTTTTATATAATAAATTACAAAAATGACTTTATATGAATCACATGCCTATGTATTTTCCTTTTATGCATTATAATATTTGACTATATGTGCATTTTAAAGTGCATTGATTTAGCACTTTTCCATGAGCATAAGATTTCTACCCAGCTACTGCTGTGTACTAATTTATCATTTTCAAAAAAAGGCTATATTGGGCTTCCCTGGTGGCGCAGTGGTTGAGAGTCTGCCTGCCGATGCAGGGGACACGGGTTCGTGCCCCGGTCCGGGAAGATCCCACATGCCGTGGAGCAGCTGGGCCCGTGAGCCGTGGCCGCTGGGCCTGCATGTCCGGAGCCTGTGCTCCGCAACGGGAGAGGCCACAACAGGGAGAGGCCTGTGTACCGCAAAAAAAAAAAAAAAAAGTAAAAAAGGCTATATCTACTCTAGGAAAATCGTTAACATTATTCAGTTAGTTTGTTTAATGTTAATTAGGGTCACTTGAGGAGTTTTCAGGGGCTGATTTATTTACAAATTGTGCATTGGATTACTAGAAGTGTGTGTGTGTGTGTGCGTGTGTGTGTGTGTGTGTGTGTGTGTGTGTTTTCTTGCCAAGTTTGACTTTGGTTATGTGCAGTGCTGTTTGGCAGTGGTTATGCAGTGCTGGAGACTGTGTTCTTATCAGTATCTCTGACCTGACCCTTTTGAGCTATGTTATATCATTCCATTTTGACACCTTTTATCAAACTTTAATGAAATGACCCAGGCAAACAAATTGTCATTAAACTTTCCATCACTTTGTCCCTTGGTATCGTCTTTTATAAATTGGACAGCAAATGTTGTATTGATCTTCTCGTTCTTGCAGCTGAACTTGAAATGACCCAGCCTGCTTGTTGTTTATGGCCCAGAGTTGCTTTTCCTTGACATTTCCATCCACAGCATGACACCCTTTTTGTTTTCCTTTCTTTCTTGTGGAGATGAATGAACAAGACATACGGTATCGAGACACTCTTGGTCATGGCAACGGAGGCACAGTCTACAAGTGAGTAGTCAACTTTGTTTAAACTTTCTATCCACTTTTGCCAAATGTGGGTATCCAAGTTCTCCATGGCAAAGATTTTTAAATGACCACCAGTGCTTAGATTTTATTTCCACATTTGACTCCAAAATTCTGCAAGGAATCTATTTTCTCAGGAATTGCTTGGAAAAGTGCATTTATATTGCCTTTTTAATATTTCTGAGTCTGCATCTCTCCTGGGTGAGCATTTAATAGTCCACCATTAGCAAGTGTACCTTTAACCGGCCTGAAGTTTAATGTATTTTTTTCCTTCGCTCTTTAACACCGTTATTTTTATTTTTTTTAACTTGCTAGCACCCTATGCTAGTCCCCTGTCTGTGTACGTACAGCTATGCTCAGTGGAAGACAAACCTTATAAATACCATTGCTTTGCCCTGTGTCAACACTCAGTTATTAAAAAGCCTTCTTCCTGTTGTGTTTCCTTCTCTCCTCACCCTACTCCCTGAGAGAATTTCTACACATTGATGAATATGTTAAGTTATAAAATTCTCCCAAATTCCAATTGCAGTGATCTTACCCTAAAGAAGTGTTCATTTTCATATTAAAAAATGCTAACTGTAAAAAATAGTTCTCTCAACAGGGAAGTCTTTCTCGTGCAGTAGTGCAAAGTTTAAACTACATAATGTAATGTCTGGTACTTAATAGTCTGCAGTGGTGTATGAAAAATATTCCACTAGGAATTAAAAAATCCATACTCTGCAAGAAAGCCCTGAGGGAGTAATAAAGCTTTCCTCCAGAGAGCTGTTTTCCATGTATACACTAACCCTGCACCACATTATGATTGTGTTTTTACCTTCAATGTTTTACTATTGATATTAATACATATTTTCACAGTTGTAAATTATTTAATTTATGTTTAACTGGTTACTCATTTTCTTAGAATTTTAAGTTCTTACTAATGACGTGAATACAGATAAAAATTGCCCTGTTGCAAAATCGCCCTGTTGCCCATGAATGCGAAAGATCACATCCTAAAATTCCAGAACATCCTCCACACAGATACAGTGTTGGCATAGAATCAGATTTCTCAGGGTTAGAAGCTCCTTCAAAGTTATCTGATCCAGTCCCCCACCCAGGGCTTCAGTCCTCTCTGTAGATAGAGCCAGGATGTGAGTCCTTTCTCCTAAGGTCCTTTAACATAGTCCTTTAAGAATGTATGCTTACATATTTGGATTGTTTTTTCCTATAGATAACTGACTATGGTGAATAGTTGGTCTGAAAGTTAAGTGCTTCCACTATGATAATTCAGAGAATTAAATAATAACACATTTCTTTCACAATCCTTGGGTCTTGCCCTTAAAATGTGTGATGCCTCATGTGTCTAAAAAGTTTGTTGTCCTTCCGTGAATCATACTAGCATTCCTTCCCATGCAGTCCCCCAGTACTGCATAAATAGCATCTCTTCGTCCTAGTCTTCTCTTCCTCACTCTTATCTGACTTGACTTTTTACCCTGTCCTGAAGGTTCTTAAGTTCAGGTACCTTTAGAAATAAGAAGGAACATGTACACTCCAATTTACTTCACTTGAGTTCCCTGGAGGGAGTGGTTTTCAAAGTCTCAACCTTTCTTTTTCTTAATGCTTTTATGCTGGTGTTCAGGTGTAATAAAACAGAAAAGATGTCTAGCAACTCTTTTGACTCCTTTTGTTGGTCGAATAGAATCCAAAAACATTTCTTTAGACTCCTCACCTACTTATTTTTGTTGTTTCACCAAATGTTTGATTCTCAAGCATGTTTTTATTTTTTAATTGAAGACCTATTGTGAATTTACTATCCTAGTTTATTCTAGAAGGGAGAAAGCGTAAGACCACCAAACCCCAGCAGGTAATTTTTATTAGAAATAATATCCTAGATATTAAAATTTTAACCTTTTATCTTAAAACAGGTTCATAAAAAAAGGGGAGAGGGGATACAGGGAAGTGGAAATAATATGCCCATCCAGCAGGAAAAATTACAACATAAAATTATGTTAGTGTTGTTTTTCTTTAACTGTTATTCTTGATTGTGGTAGAAACATATAACATAAAAATTACAGTCGCAACCATTTTTAAGTCTACAGTTCAGTGGCATTAAGTACATTCACACTGTCGTGTAACCATCACCACCGTCCATCTGCAGGACTCTTTTTGGCTTGCAGATCTGAAACCCTGTACCCATTCAACAATAACTCCCCATTCGCCTGGGTTATGTTGTTTTTAGCTAAGAAGCATGGCTAGACATTTTCTTTTTATTAGGGCCACAGTATCCAAGGGGACGTCCTTAAGCATGAGTTCTTCAGTTTGCTAGGATGTTGTGGTGACATTAGCGACTTATCCTGGGTTCATTTAGTTAGCTACCATTGCTAATGCTCAGTATGTATTGTAAGATTTAGTATGGTGTTTTTTTGGGGTGTTTTTTTGGGGTTTTTTTTTGCGGTACGCGGGCCTCTCACTGTTGTGGCCTCTCCCGCTGTGGAGCACAGGCTCCGGGCGCGCAGGCTCAGCGGCCATGGCTCACGGGCCCAGCCACTCCGCGGCATGTGGGATCCTCCTGGACCGGGTCACGAACCCGTGTCCCCTGCATCGGCAGGCGGACTCTCAACCACTGCGCCACCAGGGAAGCCCTTAGTATGTTTTTGACAGTGGTTGTTTACAGAGGGTTAGTGGCAGTATCATGATCATTTTAGTACTTTATTTTATGTAATAGATTTCTTGTAAAAAAGAAGACATTTCACTTATTGCCTAGGTGATTCTTAAGGGGAGAGCCATGAAGATATCCCATTGAATAACCACTTATCATTGATCATTGGTCTTCATTTCTGTCTGGGTTTCAGTTTGTGTTGTTCTTATATCCCTGGCTTTTAGTGCAGCACAAAGAAATTGTATAATCATCAGGAAATGAAAAGCCACTTTACTGAAGTCTCTATAAAACTAAGTGTTTGGTGTGTTATGATTGACTTTCTCCTATATTAAGTTTACCTTAATGGTGTTGACTATAAAAACTGTGATTTTTCAAACAAAAATGATTACATTACAGTTTATGCTACATAAACTAGATGAAGAAAATATTGGAAAATCCACTCATTGGTAGCAAAAC
Organism: Monodon monoceros; assembly: GCF_005190385.1. Classification (NCBI taxonomy): domain Eukaryota; kingdom Metazoa; phylum Chordata; class Mammalia; order Artiodactyla; family Monodontidae; genus Monodon; species Monodon monoceros. The sequence goes on from NW_021703778.1 coordinate 70,287,630, forward strand.
TGCCTAATGGGCCTATTTAATTTTTTTCTTATAAAGAATAATAAATGTAAAGCAAAAGTTTAATATTTCAGTCTTATTTGCTCCACTTGATGGGATGTTGTGAGTTTCAAGGGATATGATATTGTGTAACTGCAATACATAGTATTTAATAGTTGATCACATTTTCATCCTTTAAGTCTAGATGTTCTCCTCAGTTATACAATATGAATTTCTGGGCCCAGATATTTAAACCAAACGTGGATTCTGTGTGTAGTCCCCTGCTGCGCTACTATTATGATATTGATCTAGGCAGGTAATTTTAAATTGTGGTATCTGTTGGATTACTAGTTTGGATGAAATAGATCATAAAGGAAATACCCTAGACTAAAGTATAACCCAAACCTAGGAAGAAGAATAATTTAAGAAAAGGAAATGAACGCACTTTAATTATTGCTCCATTTCCCAGAGTGCTACAAGTTTCTCCACAAAAATAAACCAGGAAGCACACATGTTCTATTCCCTTCTGGTAGATTCACAATAAATTTCGAAAACTTCGGGGAAGTAGAGAACAGTATGTGTTGCGGTTAAATGTGGAGGCTCTGGGTTTGAACCCTGCACCTGCCACTAACTAGCTTGTGTGACCTTGGGAAAGTTACGTAACGTCCTCTACCTCAGTTTCCCCATGTGTAAAATGGAGATAATAATACCTATAATACCTATCTTATAAAGTTACTGTGAAGTTAAATGAGATGTTTCATAGAAAAGACTTAGCACTGTAACTGACACTTACTAGATGTTAGCTACTGTTCGTGATAGTACCAGTGATAGACAAATCGTTAATCCCTGGGCTTCCTGTGCTTACTTGGCCATGGGATTCTTTTTTTGAGAAATATCTCACAGAATTAAAGTTGTGTTGAATTAACTTTGAGAAGTTCTACATTATGTTATGATACATCATACACTTCTTTGTTTCCTTTTATTCTCTAGTTGCCTCATGAATATGATTTATTATTATATCTTATATATTAACTTAAATAGAATGATTCTTTTCAGAGTTTCAAGATATATTCTCTTTTATCATAGTTAATTTCAAATTGCTATAGGACAGCTGGTATAATGGTAAGCACATTTTTCCACTGGAAAAAGCTAGAGCTCACATACATGTGGCAAAGCCAGCACTCTACACAGCATCTCGTCCTTTCACTCTGTTTATCCCCAAGGCAGTGTTGTTTCTCAAGGTCAGGCAGAGTCCATTGTGTTTCCTTGTATTTTCTAGTGTACCCAGCACTGTCCTAAGGATAGAATAGATGCTTTATATGTGTTGGCTGGAATGAGAATGAGGCAAGTGTAGGTTTTTTCCAAGCAGGTTTTAGTAGAGCTCTTTAATTGGATCCTCCCCATACCTGGCTAGTTTTAGAGGCTGCATAATTTTGAGACTGTGTAATTGTTTTAGAACATTCACCGAGAAGAGTAGGGATTTCTAAACTAAGGGCATATGTTTGAATGATTAATTTTCTTTCAGATGTTAAAACTGAGTATTTGGTATCCATTAACATTCTAGTTACTGTCTGTTTTTCTTGGATAGTATGTCATGTAGAAATGAAAGTAATTAATAGGCCCAGTTACTTTGGAAACATTTTGTGATAATGAAGGCCAGTCACTCAGGTCCTTTGCTCCTTCAGTGCGTTGTTTGATGGAGTCACATAAGCTTTGGGTCCAGAAATGAAGTAGTATCTAACTCTTAGGATTTAGGTCTTGCTAAGTCAGTTAGCCAGCAAGCACTTAAGGATCATCTGTTATGTTATCTTTTTCCTTAATGCAAATTATTCAGGCTAAGACTCAAGTTGTCAGCTTTCTGGCCATGTATTCTAATCTCTAGGTGTTGGAAAATATTAGTGAACTTTCTAAATCCAGCTGCTTCCTGCAGTACAGTTAAGGGTCTAACCTGGGTTTGTGGTAGAATTTTCTCAGTGGTTTAGTTAGCAGCATATATGCTGACTACATGGCATTTTGAAGACTGGATATATACCATTATTTAAGAATTAATTTGACCATATCTAGAGACAGGAGAAGAGGGAGGGGATAATAATTCTCAAAGGTGTTGGTTTCTCTTCATTTCTGTTGTCGTACCAATTTTATGAAATATTTGTTGGGCGACAGGGTGAAGATGGTCCTTGGAGATGGTAATTGAGATCACAGGAGCTATTAAATTGTATTCCGCCCTCATGATATGGCTGTACAGACCAACTAAAACATTACATTTTTGTTTCGGGGCTGGAATTATATCAGCTCATTACACTTAACATGATTTATTTCATGAAAATTAGAAGATGAGAAAATACATGAATTGTTGTCTAATTGAATGCTGTTTAGTAAACAAAATATTTTAAAACATAGGATCCCTGAGGGGAAAGCATAACAAAGAGGTTCCCTGATGAAAATATTGGGAACCACATAATACCCAGAAAAACTCTCACTTCCCTTTTCACCAAACAACCCGAAGGTGCCAAACCAAAACAGGCCTAACCCCAGCTTCTCTGACAACTGTATCAGTGACCCCACTCCTTTATGTTTTTTCCCTGAAGTGCATCTTGTAAATTAAGAGTAGTTTTTAAATGGTTTTGATATTGACCCAAGAGCTAGGGTGATTGTTTGATTTATTTTAACTTTAAATTTCCAATCAAATGAAGCACCTTTTCCTTGCAGCCAAGATCATATTTTAAACAAGCAAACAAGACATCATCTTAATGTAAAATTAAATAACTTGTATATAGCTGGATTGTATTATAGTATCATGTGACAAGCAAAGATATTAATATTTTCAGAAAATCAATGAGTATTTGTCAAATAAAATTAATTATGTATGCTTCCCTCTGTCCCTGTCTCAGCATTCACCGTTATAGGTTTGTTTCATACAATAATGTGTATTGTATTGATTAGAATCTGAAGAATGAACCTGAGCTCCTGATTCTCTACACCTTTCCCACCTTTGCTGCCCCATCTCCATGTTCCCATAACTTCACACATGCTCATATCCATTATGGCAATGAGGGATTATTGGCATCCAGCCAACATGACAGGATGTCACAGGTCGCTGAGCAGAGATTTTCAGACTCTGTTTCCACCCGAATTAACTATTATTGAAATAGTTTATTGAGATTGAAGTATTGATCATTTTCTGCTAACCTTCGCTTAAGGGAAGGAAGAGGTGGCAGCGGTGTTTTTGAAAGACACTAAATTTCATTTTAAAAATCTCATTTATTTAGCCTTTTCTTCTTCCTGTTTTATAGCCCCTATTGTTTTATTGCTTGGAAAAGGGTATCTTGGCTTTATTTTTATGACAGTATAATTATACTTCAGAAATGCACTTGATTACTGTGGGTAACAAAATCGTTCTAGTATATTGGTTTGGCCAATATTGCTACACAAACAACTTTTCAGTCAATTAAGTCTGGTAAAAATCAATACATTATGGTAATGTTTCAAGTAAGAATTTGCTGAATCTAAGTATTTCAACCCTATCTCCTTTCAGGGAAAAATAGTTTTGAAGCAGCAAGACTCCTTTCTAATATTTTATTTTAATAAAAGTGCTTTCTTTATAAAGAAATTTAAGTCCCCAGCAGAAGTCTTTGTGAACAGATAAGCATTAGCACACTTCTATTTTTATAGGGTGGAAGAGATCTAGTTTCCACTAAAATCTGTTCTCTTGGCTGCATTAGGAGGGTATCTCATTTGGGTTTGACTTCATCTTGCAGGGTGCCACTTTTGGATTTTTGTCTCTAGTTCTGGGTACTGGGTTTACAGAGAGATGTGGACAGTTCAGAGACCACTCAGAGGAGCATGGAGGGAATAACAAGGGGTCTGGGAAATTTGCCTGTCTAATCCTCCTTCATTCATTAGTGGGGCATGTTCTGAGCATGTGCTGTGTGGAGGGCACTTGTGTCAGCTGTTGGGGACAGCCAGGCTCTCACTGGAGCTGTGTCCAGGTAGAGGGAGAAGCTCTGTCCACAGGTAAGTATGGGGCCTCACAGTCTAGGCTGTGTGTCTGTCTGTGTGGCACACAGCCTCTGGGGGGCCAAGGAAGGAGTGATGACTTTTAGCTACTTCCTCAGGAGGTAACAGGAAGGGCCTCATGGAGGAACTGTTATTTGAGTTGAGAAGTGGTCAGAGGAATTGGCTGACTTTTATCTGAAGAAGAGAAAATTAAGGGGTCCCATGACAGTTGACATAAAAAAGTCTGAAGGGCATTTGTGTAGACAGAGGAACAGGTTTGCTTTGTGTTCTTCTGAAAGCCCACCTCAAATTGCTCGTCTTTTTTTTTAATCTATTTTTGGCTGCATTGGGTCTTCGTTGCTGTGCGCGGGCTTTCTCTAGTTGCAGTGGGCGGGGGCTACTCTTCAGTGCGGTGCACAGGCTTCTCACTGCGGTGGCTTCTCTTGTTGCGGAGCACGGGATCTAGGCGCACGGGCTTCAGTAGTTGTGGCTCGAGGGCTCTAGAGCACTGGCTCAGTAGCTGTGGCACACAGGTTTAGTTGCTCCGTGGCATGTGGGATCTTCCCGGACCAGGGCTGGAACCCATGTCCCCTGCATTGGCAGGCGGATTTTTAACCATCGCGCCACCAGGGAAGTCCCTGCTTGTCTTGAATGTCTCTGTGACAGTCTGCCTTTGGTTAGAGTGAACCATGTACTCTTCCTGCTGTCCTTCCTACTGGACTGTCCTGCCTAGAGGTCATCTGAGTGGGTATCCTTCCAGGGCCCAGCACCGCCCCTTACCTACTGTAGGTACTTAGTGTTTTAGGAATTAACGTGCAGAGGCAGAGTCTTCACAACCTAAGGATGGACACAAAGTGTTGTGCATTGCTGGGTGGCTCTGGCTTCTACCTTAAGCAGAACAATGTGGCTTAGTGTTCAGAATCGCTGAGAAAACAATTCCCACTTAGACTGGACATGGAGTAAGTGCAAAGGTTACTCCCGAGTCTAAAGTTCCAGAATGAAATTCAGCATTCAGCTACCATAAAAATCTTCATGTCAGGTATCACTTGGTTCTTTTCTTTTAAATTTTGTCTTATTGTATATTCATTGAACAGCTACTCACCAAGAGTCACTCTGTGCCAAGGCCATCCAGTAGTGAACAAGACCGATAAGTTCCCAGTACTCCTGGAGCTCACGCTAGGGGGGCAGACAGACAGTAATCGAGAAAATGAATACTGAAGTAAGATGATAACGGACCTTGCAAGTGCTGTATAGAATGTAAAATAGGTGCTCAGCAAGGCTTGTCTGAGGAGGGGATATTTGAGCTGAGACCTGAAGGACAGGAAGGAGCCAGTCATGGGAGAATCTGGGAGGAGAACCTTCCAGGCAGAAGGAACTGCTCTGGCAAATGCCCTGAGATGGGTGTGAAGGTGTTGTGTCTAGGAGTGTGGTTGGAGCGAGCTCAGGGGAGAGTGGAGAGATGGGCAGGGGCCTGATCATGTGGGATTTTTGAGACCTTGCTAAATCCCTGCCAAGAAGGCATGGTCGGTATGCTTACCCTCTCTTTACCAGTGAGAAAAATAAAGCTTGGGGGATTCCCTGGCGGTCCATGGTTAGGACTCCGTGCTTTCACTGCCCAGGGCCCCGGGTTCAGTCCCTGGACAGGGAACTAAGATCCCGCAAGATGCGCAGCACGGCCAAAATTTAAAAAAAAAAAAAGCTTGGAAGGGTTAAGTGGCATGCCCACGGTCAAATCAAGACTAGAACGCAGGAGACTTCCCTGGTGGTGCAATGGTTAAGAATCCGCCTGTGGGGGCTTTCCTGGTGGCACAGTGGATAAGAATCTGCCTGCTAATGCAGGGAACACCGGTTCGATCCCTGGTCTGGGAAGATCCCACATGCTGCAGAGCAACTAAGCCCGTGCACCACAACTACTGAGCCTGTGCTCTAGAGCCCGTGAGCCACAACTACTGAGCCTGCATGCCGCAACTACTGAAGCCCGTGCGCCTAGAGCCCATGCTTCACAATGAGAGAAGCCACCACAATGAGAAGCCCATGCACTGCAACAAAGGGTAGCCCCTGCTCGCCACAACTACAGAAAGCCCGTGTGCGGCGACGAAGACCCAACACAGCCAAAAATAAATAAATTAAATAAATAACTTTATTTTAAAAAAAAAAAAAAGAATCTGCCTGCCAGTGCAGGCGACATGGGTTTGATCCCTGGTCCAGGAGGATCCCACATACCACAGAGCAGCAAAGCCTGTGTGCCACAACTACTGAGCCTTTGCTCCAGAGCCCGCGAGCCACAACTACTGAGCCAGTGTGCCACAACTACTGAAGCCTGCTCACCTAGAGCCCGTGCTTCTCAACAGGAGAGGCCACCTCAGTGAGAAGCCCGCGCATTGCAGTGAAGAGTAGCCCCCCGCTCGCCGTAACTAGAGAAATCCTGCGCACAGCAACAAAGACCCAATGCAACCAAAAATAAATAAATAAAAATAAAATAATTAAAAAAAAAAGACTAGAACTCAGTATCAAAACATCGAGTTGTACACCTTTAATTTGTTCTGACACCTAGGGTCAGTACTTGGGCCTACTTCTCAAGCCAGGGTTTTCCTGTTTGCCATTCACACTCCTAAGCTTCCTAATTTTTAACCCAAATTATTTTTGGATGTGAGAATTAAATTAATATATAATCCTGAAAGTCAGTGATGCACCACCTCTAGTTGTTAATTTTAGATGCTTTTTAGTAGATGTTAAAGCAACCATTACTTGGCTGACAGAATTATTGCAACATAACTTGTTATTTGGTCTGTCCTTTGGGTCTTTACTTATCAAAAGCTTTGAATTTAATAATTGAATCCCTAGATTAATTGTATGGTTGTGCTAGTGGAGGTAGTGCATTTCTTGATTTATAAGACACATTAATTTTTTTTTAGCTATTTTACAGTATCTGATGTGTTAGAAAATTATAGGCTCTTGGTTGGCATATCGCACAAGCAACTATTTGTATACCATAGCATCTAGGGTATTTACTTAAATTGCTTTTTTTGGAAAATAATTCACTGGAAAGTCCAAAAGGCATTTACTGTGTATAACTTTCTGCCACAATTTTTTTTCCTTGCTCTGTCGTTGGTTACCTTGATATAAGAGACCATGTTCCTGTTAAATTGCTGCCTTGGTGGAGTGAAATAAGTTTAGGTTCTGATTTGTGAAATAAAACTGAACTGGAGGAGCAGGTTACTAAATTAGAGGGGGAGATAGCAAGAGCGACTTGGGCTGTGGGTATTAGGCACCAAGTTTTTTTAAACATTACTTTGATTTTTAAGTGTGACCCTGTATTATGTTATCCTCTTGACCCTAAAATTTCCATACTTTACCTAGTCAGTATTATAAGAGAAAGAAAGAAAAGGAATGTACAGTATTATTGCTCAAAGCAGAGTTCGTGGTTTTTGTTTTGTGAATTCAAATAATGAAATGAAAAATGTTCAGACAAAATTAGAACTTGCTTTAGGGCACAATCAATATAGCATTTTAACAAGCTTAGTGTATTTGGAAAATATATATTGTATAATGTTCTCAAACATACTGATTCTGTTACGACTGCTAACAGCAAAATGTAACAATATACTTAGTCAGTAAACATAAAGCTCTGATTAAACCGTAATTAAGTTTTCTGAAAAGTTATCTAAAAACTATGAATAAAATATATTTTTACATTGTCTCAGCAACACAAAATATAGCCAATGAAACTTTATAGTGGTAGAGAAAATGGTACATGGGGTAAACTTACAGAGTGAATTTTTACCACACACACGTGTACTCAGTTAAGTTTCTGGGCACCATTTGTTTCTTCTTCCTTTTAACTTTTTTTTTTAAAGGTAATTCTTAGTGAGTGTTGCAGAGTATAGTGGGGTAACTGACTGAAGAGGTAAATGAGAAGTTTCCCTGCTTCCCTGGAAGCCTAGCAAAATGTTTTAAGACCCTTCCTTCGTACACCCAAGATGCAGGGGTTGTTCAGAATCATATGGCTGCGTTTGTGTTTCCAGCCTGGGCCACCATAGCATGCCAAGGGTTATCCCCAGCAGCGTTGAAATATAGCTGGGTAGAGTAGGTATTACCATCCTCATTTCACCTATGATGAAACTGAAACACCAAAATTAAGGGATTTCCCTAAGGAGTCAAAGCAAGACAAGGGATAGAACCACCACTGAAACTCTTGCTTTCGTATTTCTTGGTCCTTTCCCAGTGCCCTTACTAGTAAATAATTACATTTTCATTCTGTGAGGAGCTAAGGTAAGCAAACTATGTGCAAGCCTAAGAATTTTTGATGGCATTTTCTAGCAAATATACTACAGTTGCATTTTGTATTTTTATTTTTTGCATCAGGCACATGTACCTTACAAATGACCCATATGAACAAACAGCTGTCTTCTTTCTTCTCTCCTTCCCTGGAATTTGTAATCTTTGAATTAACTGATTAATTCAGTGTTAAAAACATTAATGCCTATCTCCAGACTTCAGTCACTTCAGCATATGATTCTCCAGAAATTACACCTTTGGGTTTTTTCATTGCCTGTGATTTTGTGAGTGCTTTTGTCTGTGTATTTAAATCATCATTGGACTCTTGTAGATGTTTTCAGCTGCTGGTCTTTGTAAACAAGTCTGTTTTTTTCCTCCCACACAGACCCCTCTCCCTTTCTCCTCCCATTAATCTTACTTTGAAAATATATGACTTCTTTAAGCCTTACTCTCCTGAATGGATTGGAGAATAGCACCTCCTCTTGACTAATCTCAAAGGACGTTGTAAAACAAAATGTTGCTTAATTTTTGGAGAGAATGTTTTAATACAGTTTATATGTTTTTGGAAGTCACTACAGATATCTCAAAAAGAATACCATGGTGGAATTGAGTTTAGAATCCAAATACTTTATTCTGTTGTCCAAAACATAGAGGCACAGATTTTTCTGTATTACTGAGTTTAAAGATGACTGTCCCTGGATGGTGGAAGGTATGATGGTAGTTTGAGTGTTGTTCAGTTTTTATGTTAAAGGAAAAAGTTCCTCTTGGTTTGTTTTGACCTTAGTCATGATACGCCAGTTTCATGAAGTCTGTTATGCACAAAAGTGCACAAAATGAAGATAAAGTGCCTCTCTCCAGCCTGACAAAAGCCGTTCCTTTGCAGAATGGTATCTGCAGTGAAAGTAAATAAATGAATGGACAGCAATCACAGCCTAGTTGATGAAACTGTTCAATTAAAGCACAGGCATTTACATGGTGTAATTTCCCTAAATTGCCAATGAGCCCCTTTAGACACAACAGTGTTCAAATTGATTTCAGCATTGATTTTGGCTGAAGCTGATAAATTTCTGCTTGTTAGTTAAAGTAATTTTGCAGAAGACTTTGTACTGCAGTATTGAAGTGTTCATTTAGCTGATGGTTAAAAGAGGAGTTATTTACAGAGGCCTCTCCTGTTGTTCAGAGATGGGACAATTCCCCAATCATCTTTTACTTTTAATTTTTTAGGCTTCAGTATACCAATCAATAGGTGATTGAAACTGATTAAAACTTATCCAACCAGCTGCCTGTGGCAGTTTAATTAGAAGCTGGATGATTCTTAAATTAAAGTTGTCTTATTTTCGTTGCATAACCATCTTCCAGAAGAGTAAGGGACTAACAGTGCTGAAAACTTAAAGTTTGGCTTTATTAAGGTGTCTGGCAACTGTTAAATCACTCAATAGCTATTCCTGTGGCAACTCAGAAATGTATTCAGAGGCTTTTGCCCTTTATAGAGGTTAAAAGTAATAGTGTGCTTACTTGCTAGCCAAGAGAATTGTTTTCCATCAAAGGGATAACCTCTAGTATAGTGAGATGTGTGAAAGAACAGCTGTTTGTGATATGTATCTTATTACATAAGCAAGATGAAATGCTTGGGCTTTATTTTTTAAATACTGCAGTACAGCCATCATGATGTTCTGTGCATCTCCCTGCTGAAAACCATCAGCTTTTGAATTTATATATATATATTTTTTGAATTTATATTTTTTTATCCTGTTTTAAGGTCTTGATTAAAATTATTTTCCAGTGAATGAAAACCCAATATTTTCCTATAAGTACATGATGACTTTTCACCAGTATTGTGGGCAGGATTATAGAAGGGAGTTTTGTTTGTTTTGTTTTCCTCTCCCAGGGACACTTCCCCATACTCATTTTCTCTAGTGTGGGACAATTTCTTGAGTTTTTAATGGAAATGGGTTAATATTTCTGTCATAGGGGACATATTACATCTGGTACTACAGGGAAGAAGGGGATAAATGGCTCACTTTTCAGAGGTGCATTTACTCTTTGACCCACTAGGGTACTATTTAGTGTTCTAGGAGAGGTAATTTAGTAAATTGTACCCCAGTGGCCTGAAAAAGTTAATGCAACTCTGAAAAGTGAGTCATTCAATCGATTTTCCCTATTGCTTTTTAAAAACCAAAACTGACTATATCCAGAGAACCTTGCAGACAACTGGAATTAGAGGATCTAGAAACAGTCAGTTTATGATAACACAGGGTTGTTGGGACATGCATTGGATTTGGCTTCAGAGGACTTGAATCCACGTCCCACTCCAGAGCTTAGGAGATAAGAATCTTGAAGCAGTTGTTAACCTCACCAAGCCTTGGTTTCCTTATCTCTAAAGTGGGGATAATTAAGAATATCTACCTTAAGAATTTTTGTGCAAATTAAATAGCTTCCTTATATAAAAAATTTTTATAAACCACAAAGCATAATCAAATGTTAATTACTAGTAGAAGGGGTTTTCTGAAATAGTCATTTTTGTATCTGATTTTGGAAAGTGATTTATTGTTAGCTTTCCACCAAGAAACTGTGAGCAGAGTTGATACTGTAATCAAGCCATTTCAGGAGAGAAGTTTCCTAGCTAGTTAATCCTCACGAATACTCCTGTTTTTCCCCCACATGTATTGCTTCATTTTTTTCATTTTCATCGTTAGGCTTTCTCTTGCCTCTCCGTTTTGCCCATTACATTCTTTCAGAAGATTTGATCAAGAGATCACTATGACTGTAGCTTCCTTGATCTCAAAGATACTTAGGCCATATATTAAAAGACATTACTCTAGTTGATGTTAAAGGCTTGAATCAGGCCGTATCAACTTACGGAAGAAATATGGAGGCAGTGATGACCATGTTAACTTTGAGGCAGGTGTGGGAGTAAAAAGGAGCGTATAACCAGAGTAAATAGAAAGAAGAAGAAATCATAAGATATAGAGTTATGGTAGCTTTTCTCTGATTACAAAACTCTTTCTACCCCTGCCAGGTTCCCCATATTATACATCAGGTTGATTTGTGAGCCCTATGTATGATTAGCATCTTGAAAGAGTTGTTAATATCTGTGACCTAATGACATGTTTGATTTGATACTTAAACAGTCTAGGGAGCCCTGTTGCTTAACCATAAATTATTTTACAGTCAGTAGTCAGCATCTGTAATGGGTTTTTAGACAGAAGGAAGGTTGGCATAGACTGCTATTTGAACTAGTACAGTTTATATAAAAGCTTTTTATAACTGCTGTTTACTTTGGATTTCCTACTTTAACAGCTAGAGCCTGGCTAATGTGTTTGTCTGTTATGGAAGGCAACAACTGTCAGTGTTGATTTCCCTCAAACTATTTGAATTTTTTTCTGTGGATGGCTATTTTGGTATGTGACATATTGGTAAAATCCTCCCCCAAAGAAACCTACCAAGAGAACAAATCTCTAAAAAGATCAAGCAATAAAACAAAATTTTCATTTTCAAAACCATAGCTAGTTTACATTTGGTTACTGAAAGCATGTCATTGCATTAAAAGACAACATCCACGGTTTTAAAAACATCTCACAAAATAACAAAAGATTTTTGTTTTAATTGTGTATATATGTATTTCTTAAGCCAAATCTTAACTATTGCTTTCTCCATTTTAGTGGCTGGATTGTTTTGTTAGGTTTCCTGTCCATTTGGAGAATTTCCAGCATTTGATAGTGCTCTATAAATAATTCACAGAGTAATTGTGTCCCTCTTTTCACTAACCTTTTATAAAGTATGCTATGTGAGAAGTGGAACTTAAGTCAGTGGCATTTATTCCACATGGTGCATGAAAGAATTGCCTTGCCCCCTTCACAGGGCAACGGCAATGCTGTTATTTCAGTGTTTTTGTTTTGCCATCATGATTAAAAGTCATCATACACGCAATTACTCTTGAGATCCTTGCTCCAAGAGGCAAAAAAGTGTGTGTGTGGGGTCGTATTTCCCTTCTCATTTTGGTGACCATTTTACTAACAAATTGACATTTATCGCATATCATATTATCAGTTACACTGAAGTGTGAAATATTTACAGTGGGGTAATAGGTCATCCCCCCATTCTTAAATTATCACAATCACTAGAGAAGCATAGATAGTCCCTATTGTAAATTCTTTCTCCTCATAATTGAAAATAATTTGATTAGAATGTATTCAGAAGTTAATATGCAGAATAGCATGGTAGAAATTAGATGCCTACTTTAATTATGTGGGATTGTACAAGCTTTATCAGAAAATATATGATCAGCTCTAGGTTATTTATTTTGTGAACAGGAGTCAGCTGGGCCGATTCATATTTTTTAGGTTCTCCTAGAATTTGAGATTCTAAGCATAAATAATTTCAGTAAACATTGTAAAATACAGATGCAGTTGATCTTATGCATGACATAAATTTGTGTGGGGAACCAGATGTTAGAATATGAACACAGGTTGCTTCTCCCTTATGTCCTGTGTGAATGTAGGACTTTTTAACATTTTGTTTTCAAATTTTTCTTTTCCTTACTCACTTTTAAAGATTCTTATAGGAATTCAGATTTTTTGGACTGATCTATCTTTTAATAGCTTCTCGTTAGGGTTTAGATGAAGGTAGGGACACCTCTAGCCTTCTGTGTATTGTACTAGACCCATCTTTAAAATTTCAAATAGAAAATAGTAAGATTAATTGCATTTGTCCCCAGATATTGCTTTTGAAATCAGTCATATGTTCTTTTGGGCAAGGTACTGCACTTGGCAGTATGAGAGATGTTAACACCAACATTCAGGGCCTCAGCGGCACTGTTCTCTGGGTTCTGTTGCTGGCTTACTTTCTGTACCTTCTCGTCTCCTTTACTCGTTTCTTCTCATCTTCCTGACTTCTGGATTTGGAGTGGTTCGGGTTCAGTCCTCAGACCTCGTCTCTATTTAATTTAATTCCTAAGTGAGATTTTGTAGTTCCATGGCTTTGTATATCATGTATATGCTGATGAAGCCCAAAAGTATATCTCCAGTCCTGTCCTCTGTCCTGAACTTCCGACTCATATCTAATTACCAGTTGAATGTCTTTTAGGCATTTCACAGTTACCCAAACCTGAACTCTTGGTTTCCTCTGAAACCTGTTCCTTCTACAGTTTTTCTAATCTGTAAATGGAAACTCTGTTCTACAAGTTGCTCATGACCAAAACTTTCCAGTCATTCTTCTTCCTTCTTTTTCTCTCGGACCATCCATCGTATTGACCCACAAATCTTGTTGGCTTTTCCTTAAAACTATTTCAACAAGCTGACCACCTCTGACTTACCACTATATTCTAAGCTTCTGTTATCTTTTGCTAGGATTATTGCAGTAGCCTCCCAACTAGTTTCCTAGTTTCTGTCCTTGCTTTCCTACAAGGAGTTCTCTCCACCCGATAGCCAAGATGATCTTTCTAAAATATAAGCTCTCCCCCTGACCCTATGGCTTTTTGTATCATTCACAATGATAGCCAAAGTCCTCACCATGGCCTAAATGGTATTACACAGTCTGTCTTTCCATTACCTTTCTGACCTTGTCTCCAACAACTAGCCCTCTTGCTTATTCCACTTCCACGCACGTGTCAAACACACACTTGCACCTTAGAGCCTTTGAATTTAACATTTCCTCTGCCCGAAGTCCTCTTTTTCCAGCTATCTAAAGGGTATGCTCCTTTACTGCTCAAATATAACCTAATGAGAGGGGCATTCCCTAACTCCTCCCACTCATAGTATTAAAAAAAATGCCCCTAATCTTGATCACTCTATATCCCTACCTTTAGTCTTTTTTGTTGCACTTCTACTACCTGACATATTTTATATTTATTTGATTATTGTCATTCTTCCCCCATCAGAAAGTAAGCTTCAGGAAGGCAGGAACCTTGTCTGGTTTGTTCTCTATTCCAGCTGCAATACCCCCATAGTGCTTGGCAGTTGGAGACATGCATTATTTATTAAATACATAAATTAAGAGGAGAGTATGTCATATACCATGGTAGAAGTTGGGGTCACAGCAATGAAGAGAATGAACCTTGACTTTGACCTTGAAACTTACTATAAAATAGGATAAGACACAGACCCTGTATTAAGAATTTGCAATATAGTTTGGTAATTAGAGTTTACAGTATAGTTAAAGCACACACTAGTGACGTTACATAACAGTTTTAAAGAAAAATAATAATAACAGCAACATGTGACATATAAAGCATCAGAGTAGTTGATGCCGATGGATAAATTCAGCCACATAAACCACAGGGTAGGGAATATGGTAGGTGGAATTTTAATGCATTCTTTTTCTGAATTTCACCTTCAACATTCACAATATTCTAAAGTAAACTTATTTCAAATGTTTCCTTGTGTATAGCCTGTCTATACTGGAAAGAACGCAAGCGTTGAAGTGAAATAGACCTGGATTTGAATCCTGTATCTGCCATTCATGAATTCTTATCACCTTAATATCCCTGAGTCTTTCTATTATTATCTGTGAAATGTGGCTTATGTTACATACATCATACAGAGATTAGAATAATTCTGTGGACTCTCAGGAATTGTTAGTTCCTCTTGTTTCCTTTTTCCTTTCTCCTCTCTCCTGACTGCCCCATTTATTTATTAACTCCTAAATAATTGAGTATCTACTGTGTGCTAAGTATTGTTCTACATGCTTTATACACATTGTTGAATGAAGTGGGTGTGATCTCTGCCCTCATGGAGCTTAAAAGTGCAGGATTATGTAGTCGAAGGCTAACTAGGTAAGATTCTTCTATTTCTGTTAATAAGCACTATAATTCTCCTATGATCTTAGCTTGAAATTTTAGATTCAGCTTCCTAATCCCCATGTTTCCTAAATTATCTCTGGCCAAAATCTTTTGTATCTATTTCCCCTTTTCCATATCTGTGAATGCTACATAGGTTCATATCACCACCTCTTATGTAGACTTACAGCTTTCTAAGTGCCCCTTGCTCTCTCTGGTTTCTCCTCATTTCTAGTAGTATTGTGGTAATATGCAGCCAGAATAAGGATTTTGATCATATCACCTTTCTGTCCAAGAATCTTCAGTGGCATTTATTGGCCAGCAAATGGAGGACAGCAGACTTAAAACAATAGTAATGAAAGCTGAAAGACAATGGTATACTCAAAAGATGAAAAGGGAATGATTGTCTCAATTAAACTATCATTCAAGAGTGAGGGCAAAATAAATACATCTTCAGTAATTAATATAAAAGAATATGTATGTGTGTCTATATGTGTAGACAGAGGGAGAGAGAAAAAGATAGTTTGATAGGGAAGGAGGGAGAGTTAGTTTGAAACTGAGGGAAATGCTTTAGGTAGAAAGAAACTGAATCCAACTGAATCCAGAAAGGAATAAAATGAAAGAAAGAATGGTGACTGTTTAGATAAATGTGACTACAAAACAACAGTTGTAGTGATTAGGGGCTTTAAAATGAAGTCAGGGCTTCCCTGGTGGCGCAGTGGTTGAGAGTCCGCCTGCCGATGCAGGGGGCATGGGTTCGTGCCCCGGTCTGGGAGGATCCCACATGCTGCAGAGCGGCTGGGCCCGTGAGCCATGGCCGCTGGGCCTGCGCGTCCGGAGACTGTGCTCTGCAACGGGAGAGGCCACAACAGTGAGAGGCCCGCGTACTGCAAAAAAAAAAAAAAAAAAATGAAGTCAAACAAAAAGACTGGACAAAATAATACAAGATGAGAAGAGCTGATTGGAATTATAGCATTCTAAGATTTTTATATTGTTTGAGAGAAGAATAGGGATAGCAATTAACTTTATATTTTGTTAAGTCAGATATGATTTAAAAACATTTGGGTAACAACTGAAAGATAATGAATGGAATGTATAACTTCGAAACAAATAGAGGGAATAAAGGGATAATCCAATATAGTAGAGGGAGAGAGGTGTAAAATAAATGAATAAGGTGGTAGAAATAAATCTGTATTAATAAGTATATTAAATATGTCAACTGATATTGCCAGTTAGTAGATTGGTCAAGTGAAACTTTAAAAAATACAGCTATCTACTATTTTTGACTATTTTAGAATGTATTCCTAAAACGTAAAGACAGAGAAAGGTTGAAAGGAAAAGGTTGGGGAAAAGATACCAGGCAAAAACTAATCAGTAGAAAGCTATTGTGGTTATATTAACACAAGACAAAGCAGACTTTAAGGCAGAAAGTTTTGTGTTTTTTTGTTTTCTGGGGTTTTTTAAGGGATGAAGATAGAAAGGACTACTGTATGATGATAGAAGAAAAAGACTGTGAATACATAATAGACCTAAGCTTGTATATAACTAATAACGTAACCTTAAAATATGTAAAGCAAAAAACTTAACAGAATTACAAGGAAAATTTGATAAATCCACAGTTATAGTGGTAGAATGTGTCTCAGTAATCAACAGATCAATCTGACCAAAATTAAAAAAAGGTATAGAAGATTTTAGCATCATAGTGAACAAATTGACCACATGATCATAGAGCACTTTTTATCAGTCATGTTGAAGATATGCATTATTTTCAGGTACAGAAAACTTATTTAAGAACTGATTATGTACTAGGGCACAAAGCAAGTCTCAATTAAATTTGTAACATACGGGTCACTTTTTCTGACTATACAATTAGTTTAGAAATAAATAATAATGTTAACCCTCTCATTCATTTGGAAATTAAAAGGCACACATCTGAATAATTTATTGGTCATGTAACACATCATAATGGGATAAAAATATTTACAACTGAACAGTAAAGAAATATCATATATGAAAACTCATGAGCTGCAGTCCAAGGCTTACTTAAAGGATAGTTTTTTGTATATATGTCAGAAAAAAATTGGATATAAATAGGTTTAACATCTAAATCAATAATTTTTTTTAAAGGGAAGGGGTTAAACCCAAAGAAAGTGGAAGGAAAGGAATACTAAAGAAAACAATTAATGAAATTAAAATGAAAGAAATATTAATAATTCAAGAAAACCAACAGTGGGATTTTTGGAAAAATTGCTCAAGTATAACAGAGAGAAGACACAAATAATAAAATTAGAATTTAAAAAGGGGACATAATTCTAGGCAGAGACTTCAAAAATAAGAGGATATGGGCTTCCCTGGTGGCGCAGTGGTTGAGAGTCCGCCTGCCGATGCAGGGGACATGGGTTCATGCCCCAGTCCGGGAAGATCCCACATGCCGCGGAGCGGCTAGGCTCACGAGCCATGGCCGCTGAGCCCATGCATCTGGAGCCTGTGCTCCGCAACGGGAGGGTCCACAACAGTGAGAGGCCCGCGTACCGCAAAAAAAAAAAAAAGAGGATATAATGAATAACTTTACGACAATAAATTTGAAAACAGAAAATGGACAATTTCCTAGAAAAACAAAACTGTCATAAAAAAAATAAAAAGACCTATAGCAGTTCAGGAAATTCATTCATTCCACAAATATTTATAAAATGTGCCCAGCACAGTGTTAGGCACTAGAGGTACAGTAGTGAACAACAACAAAAAATGTCCCTGTTTTCACAGTGCTTGCTTTCTGGTGGTATGAGACAAACAATAAATAAATTGTGTAGGGTGTTGATGAATTCTATAAAAATAAAGAAAGACAAAATGGGCTGTTTTATGTAAGATAGTCAAAGAAGTAACATTGAACCTGAAGGAAGTGATAGAGCAAGCCAAGTGGATATTGGAGGAAGAGTGGTCCAGGCTGAGTGTAGGTGCAAAGGGCCTGCAGCAGAAAGATGTTTGGTGGAGCAGAGTGAGTATTGTGGATAAGGGAGATTGGCAGAAGCAGAAATTAGTGAGGTAATCAAGGGCCAGATCCTGAAATCCTTGTAAGGACTTTTGATTCAGCACTTAGAAATCTAAGTGGGGAGGATAATAACTTCTACTCATGTTGTATGTCGATTATATCACAGTAAAGCTAGGGAAGAATAACTCCTGCTCCTACTCATAAGATTATTGAATTAATTAGTTAAATGCATGTAGAATGTCTACATGCATTCAGTTAATTAAATGCATTAATTAAATATATTTCTGCTTTATTCAACAATTACATAAACTTTTTTCATCCAGAAGTAATAATCATTTGTCAAACATGTATTAAGTTTGGAGTACCTATATCATGGGCCAGGACTTGTGCAAAGCACAAAGAATGCAAAGGTGATTAAGACATGGTAGTGTCCCTGCCCAGTATGGAAAACAGACATATAAACAATTTTTCTGCAGTGTGCTGGGGGTTATAACAGAGATACTAAAGTCTGAAGACTAGGAGAGGCCTCAAAATGTTATAGTCTATGAGGGTGTATATTAAAGGAAGTTGTGTGGATGTTTTAAGGTAGCTTATATTTTCCTATTAATCCAAGGAGAATAAAAAATTAGGCTTCTCATTTAGCAACAGTTACTGTCCAATGGTGTTTCTGCTAAGATGAATACCTGGAATGTGGCACTTATCACACCTGTCTGAGTGTAATTAAGTTAACTAGTGGTCAAGAGATAAGCATGGTAAGAAATTTTAGAATTTGAATCATGGTATAGCCATAGCATTTCAGATGACTAATTCTTTGTTTTCACAGTTGGTTCACCATGATGTAACACTACTTTCTTTTCTTAACAGTAAGTGCTATATTGCAGCTTTTTGCCCGTCTTCATTGTTAAAGCTTTATTAGCCTTCGTTTGTAGAGCACATAGCCTGAGTCTTAAAGCACAGAGATAACTCTTGCCTTTCAGCCTGTTTTAGTGGGTTTTTAAAAACCCAGCTACCCTGAAAACTTTCTAGCTAACATGTAATGCCCGCTTACTACGTGCCAGGCCCTGTCCTACGTGCTTTCCTTATCTCACTGAACGTCACAAGTTTATAACGTAGGGACTGATTTCCCCTTTTCAGACTTGAGGCACTTGAGACAAGGTGAGGTTTAATAACAGGCCAGGTTCACATGAAGAAGTGTCAGAGCTAGCATCAGAACTAAGGCAGTGACTTAGAGATTACAACTCTCACTCTTCTGCCTCCCCTAGTAGATTGGCAGTGATTGCAGAAGATTCCTTGCTTGGAAAGATTCAGTGTGGTGGTCTTAGCCTGATTGAAATAGGTCAGCACCTTTGTAAGTTTTGAATTATGAGTTCCCCTGTTCTAGAATGCAGTTAAGAACACTTAAACATTACCACATACTTTTTTAGGTCCTAGAATATATATGTTCTGCCTCAGTTCCAGTCTTGTCTTTGCCATTGACTAACTGTATAAGCTTGGACAAGTTTTTTAACCCGGCTTTTAGATGTTTCTACTGCAAAAGGAAGGGATTAGATAAGACAGTTCTTTATATTACCTATTTGCTCAACTTATTATCTGAATTTGTACTCTACCAAAATTAAAGGTTGGTACCAACTTTTTTGTCCAGTCACATAGAACCTATGTTTCCCAGAAGAAAAGGAAAGTAAAGTGTGGAAAGTATAGATGTTCTCTTTTGCTGGTCTCCTTGTTATTTTAAAAACTCAAAAAGTTTATACCAGGCTACTTAGCTTTTACAATCCTAAAGTGTATATATATTGTGTGCTCAATTTTAAGGGCTGGGACTATTCCCAGAAGCTCTGTGCTGGTCACAAACAAAATGGAACGCTCAAGGACTCAGCACTAAAAATAACTTATAAAAATACTCCCTCTGTGCACTCATTGGAACAGGTAATTACTGTGGCAACAAACTAATTTGAAGTGTTAGCGGTTAATTAAAACAATGCAGAGGTGTATAGTTGTCTTTTGGTGTAACCAGAGCCTCCATTCAAACTTCATTAATCACTTTACAGTGTTGAGAAAGATCAAGACAATTGAGGTCAAGGCAATTGAGATGCAGTATCCACTGAAAATAAACAAATTCCTTTTCTCTGGGTAGAATGGCATTTGCAAAGTTAAGGGACACACTGGACTCATACCTGGCACTGCTTTTGTCATCCACTTCTCATTGATGATTAAGTGTTAAATTGGTACTCTCATTGCACTGTAAACCAAACCACACAGCATCTTTATTGCTCGAAATCGAACCCAAACTTCCATGGATGAATTAACATGCATCATAATTAAATCATCAAGCCTCTGCTTTTAATTCACGTGGAAATAGGAGACGCTTCTTTTGGAAAAGAGATCGGCTTTCTTGACAAGCTAATTAAGTTGCCAAACTGTCCAGTATGGTATATATACTAGATTATTTGCTAATCATTTCTGTATCGCTCCTGTTGGTCTAAAACATCCAGGTGTACTCATTGTCCAATGTAACATCACTGTTCTTTTTACAACTTTTGAATCCTTGTGTATGCATTCAACTATTTATCTTTACATTTCAGCCTTCAGTTAGTGATTCTAATATCTAGTATTTTATTTTATTTTATTATTATTATTTTTTTGTGGTACGCGGGCCTCTTTGTTGTGGCCTCTCCCGTTGCAGAACACAGGCTCCAACGTGCAGGCTCAGCGGCCATGTCTCACAGGTCCAGCCGCTCCCCAGCATGTGGGATCCTCCCGGACCGGGGCACGAACCCGTGTCCCCTGCATCGGCAGGTGGACTCTCAACCACTGCGCCACCAGGGGAGCCCTAATATCTAGTATTTTATAATGTTGAAATTGGAAGAGACCATGATAATTCAAGAGGAAAAATAATATGTCATTATTAAATGTTACATATTATATTACCTGGAATAAAGTTACTAAATTCCTTCAAGTCATAACTTCAAATTGGCTTAGTCCAACAAACTTCTCTGTCATGCACTGAGAAGAAATACTATGTAAGTTTTTATATATTAATTTATTACATGAGTTCAGATATATCATGAATCAAATCATGACATGTAGTTTCACATTTTAAAAGTTTGATGTTATCATAGGTAGTAAAGTAACTGGTAATTTGTTGTAAAACCAGTATAATATAAGGGTTCCACTTTAAAAATGTGTATCACTTTATACAAAGTACAAAAATTTTTTAATAATTTAAGTTTTATAATTTAATAGTATTTATATATACTAGGGAGGTTGGTGTTTAGAGAAAGTCTTTAGACACTTATACAGATTAAAGTACTCTTTGGTAAAGTGAACAATTGCTGATTTTTATAAGCTTACCTTTCCTTTAAATGAGATATACGTGAATTTCTCTACAATTAATTGATAAAATAAAGGCTAAGTTTACCTTCCATAATAGGCTTAACCTTTGTCCACTCAAGTAGGAGAAGCAGAATGAATTTTTTATAACAGTCCTATGTATGGATATATACATTAATGTTGATATATATGTTTTTTCTTAGTCATGCCTGATTTTATAACATTTTATATGTGAAAAGTTACAAATACTTGTAGGTTCTTAATAACTGAACGATTTCTTTAAGTCAGTCACTTTAAAAACACTTGTCAGTGATTGCACAACTCTGTAAATTTTCTAAAAATCTTGAATTGTACACTTAAAACAAGTGAATTTTACCATATATAATTATACCTCAATAAAGGTGTTAAAAATGAATATTTGTGCCAAAACAACAGAAAATGATGTTTTCATTTTGATAATAGTGAAATATATGTTTTGTTTTTATTTTATGAAATAAGCAATTTTTGTAACTGTGTGGTGATGGGTGTTAACTAGACTTACTGTGGTGATCATTTCACAATATATTCAAATATTGAATCATTATGTTGTACACCTGAAACTAATATAATATTACATGTCAATTATATCTCAATTAAAAAATAAAAGGAATGAACAATGTTTACTACTAGGTCATTACCCAGTAAAAATTGGGAGCCTGGTAAATTTATTTAGCAACTTGGCATGTAAGGATGGGGAATTCCTGAGAAGCTAAATTCCATCCCCTCGCATCTTCCTTACCCCACTTGCATCTTAACACTAACTGGGTGAGGGGAAGATCAATTGGATCTTGGCTAATATGTAAAATCTCTGGAGCAAGATTTTAGTTCTTCCAAACTAATTTGTTTCTTTATACCTATATGGACTTGTAATAACAGTGCTTGTTTATGTTATTTGGTTTGTTTTGAAATTTTTATATAAAGCAAATTGTTTTTGGATAGTTGGTCAGAATGGCATTCCTTGCAGTGCATGCATACACATTTCATTTCAATACAAAGGGTCTTGATGAGATGTAATGATATTTTATTTCTGCAAACATTCTCTTACTCTTTTTCATAAATGAATGTATTCATATTGTTTGATTTAAATTGTAATTATTTCACTGTATCTGATCATTTGAGCTTGCCTCTGTTCTGTAGCTTTTTAAAAAAATACTGAGAGATGCCAGCTTTAGGAAAAGATGAACCTCATACTTGAGCCTTGTAACTGTATGACCTTGTACATGAATTTATATCTTAAGCCATGTGTTTTGAGATTATTTTGATGAAATGTAGGGATGTAGTTTATCTGTATATATAACTGAGATAAACGGGAAACCTCCCATTTTATGTGGCTCTGTACCATGCTTAGCAGAGAGCTGTGGATCTGAAGCCAGAAGACTTGGGTTTAATGTCTAGTTCTGCCTTTTACTGACTCGTGCCATTGGGTAAACTGCTTAACTTCTCTATGCTTCAGAGTTCTGGGCTCTAAAAATTGTATAATTATATCAGCATTACCTCAGAGGGTTATTTTAAGGTACTACATAGTGAATCACTGTGTAAACCATTAAGCTCAATAGAAAATGTAAATTACTGCTGTTATTAGTGTTCTTTGAAAGTATCATATATCCCCTTGCTGAGGATGTATTCAGATATACATTTATGTCCTTAACCACTTGGTAGGTTGTTTAGTGATCCCAAGTGATTTTATTATTTTTTTTATCTTTCCGTAGAGCATATCATGTTCCAAGTGGGAAAATATTAGCTGTAAAGGTAAGTGCTGGATAAGTTTTATGAAATTCATGAAATTTTTGATGCTCTCCCTGCCCCCAAGCCCCCTTAGCTTGAGTCACAGGTATTGTCAAAGAAGAAATGAAGTGCTTTAAGGTTTGGGTGGTGGGTGATGGAAGCTCTGGCCCTGTTGTGACATTCACGTCTTTTAAGTGCCTCCGAATGCTCAGTTGTAAGCTCCTCGAATTGTGATTCTTCTCATCATCGTCACCTACACTTCTTTCTGTGTTCCCGGCTCAGTGGCATCACTGTCTTCCTCATCTTACAGTTCAAAAACTTAGTAGTTATTCACTCTTTTCTTTCCTTCATCTGCCACATCCTGTAAGTCACCACATCCTGTCAGAAATTTCCCCTGAAATGGGTCCATGTGTCACTTTCTTTCTATTCTCATTGCTTTGGCCTTGTATCAGGCCCACATACCTCCTACCTGGACTTTTATAATAATTTCGTCACTGTACCTTTCACTCTGCCACTGGAGTTGAGAAGTTGAATCCCCGATCTGACACCCCTCTTAGCACCCCTCTTCCCCCAGCCCCAATAGTGTACAACATAAAGCCTATGATGTCTGCCTCGCTTCTTTACATCTTTATGGCATCCTGAGATACCCTAACACCGCAGCCCGAACAGAGTGAAGCTGCGCGTAACTCAGGGATCTTCTAGGCAACTACCTTAGATGCTCCTTACTTGTTTCCACTGTGTTCATGGTCACACCCCATCCCTGCCGTACTTCAAGATCCCAGTCCTGCCCGAGCTACTTTGGATTTAATCTCTGGCATTGGCTGCTGGTGCTTGATTTTCCCATCATTTTATCTCAGATTTCCCTAATGGAGTCTCTTGAATTGCACCTCTGACTGAAACCTTTATTACCTCAAATTAACTCCATAGAACTCCACTTCCAAACTGGGCTTTGCTAGACTCTATATTGCTATTATCTTTAATCCTTAAAACTATAAAGTAAGCCTATTATTTTAGATTTGAGGACACTGAGACTCAGAAAACTGAATTGTCCAAGGTCACACAGATGGAAGAGCCAAGGCCAAGATTTAAAACAAAATCCATCAGCCTCCAAAGCACATGTTTTCTGCTATACCCTGTAGCCTTTATATAAGTTATTACCATTGCCCATCCCTTTGATTTCCACCTATCCTTTCAAGGTCCATCTCCTCCAAGATTCCTTCTTAGCTAACCATAGTGAGAATTCAGTCTCTTTCCCCAATACTTGCATAGTATATATTTCTGTATCTTTTTATCTTATCTAGGAAACTAAGAATCAGAACACTTAAATTGCAATTGGTTGTACCTTTTAGTAAAGTTAAACCAAAACTGAGACTCAGGTCTTCCATACCACACTTAATACAGCACCTAGAATGTGTTACGTGTATTATCAAGTCTAGTTTTAACAACTCAAATAGCTTTTGGTGAGGCACTACCACAGAGCTCCTTCTTGGGATATTTTCTTTGATATTCCAGCCAAACTATTCACAGAATTGTAGAATTGAAAGAGACCTTAGAGATCATCTGTCATGGCCCACATTTTAAAGAGGAGGACCCTGGAGTCCAGACAGTTTCCAGGGTAGGTCCTGTAGAGGCCAGGTTCCACCTCAGTCTTCCCCTGAGTTCACTGAGTACAGCTCTGTGGTACCAGCTCGTCATTGGGTTGTTCTTTCTGTACTCTCTGAGCTCCCTCTTCATTCAGAGGACACCTCCACCAACTCCAACACTATTTTCCTTTTTATCTAGTTATCTGTTTGTTCCTCCGATGTCAAAACTTTTAGATTGTTGTCAGTGGTGTATTTAAAGACAGTCAACTTTAGGTTATTTATTCCAGGAGAGGGGAGCACTGCTATAAATCACCCCCCAAAACTTACTATTTGGCCTTGCAAGTGCATTATAATTTTTCATAATTTCATACATTTTGAATTATGTTTAACCTAGGCTGATATTAAAATTCTTCTGCATGATTATTTAGTTGGGTGTGGCTAACAGTTGTTTCTGGAAAGGATTAAACGCAATTTTAAAGAAAGGACACATTTAAAAAAGAGCTGTTAAAGTAGAGACTTTCAATAAATGAAAACAGTAGGGCTTTACAAATATACTATTCACTAGACCTGACCATAAAACTGAGCTACAGAGCAGGGACTGTATTGTATTGTATCCCTCGATTCTATAAAATCACATACTAGATGCTCAAACTGAGTTGAATGAATGAATGATTTGAGTAGATATGATTATTGTGTTTAAACTTTTTGTTTAGCCCTGAGCTTCTTGGCAGTGAAGGCAAAAACCATTTTTGCTTATATAATAGTCATATCCTAAGAGAAAGAAATGTATCATTTCTTTAAAACAGGCAGAGTTTTTTAAATTAAATCTTAGGAGTGTTATTTAGTTTCCAAATATTTGGGGATTTTTCCAGATATCTTTCTGTTACTGATTTCTAATTTAAATCCATTGTGGTCAGGGAACATACTTTGTATAACTGGAATTATTTTAAGTTTATTGATGTTTATTTTTTGGCCCAGAATATGACTTATCTTGGTAAGTCTTCCCTGTGCACATGAAAAGAATGTATAGTCTGTTGTATACGATGTAGGATAAATGTCAATTAGATTAAGTTGGCTGTTAGTGTTGTTCCAAATTTCTGTATCTTTACTGATTTTTTATCTACTTGTCCTATCAACAAGAAAGAAGGGTGTTGAAATCTGCAGGAACAATTGTGTATTTGTCTATTTTTTCTTGAAATTCTGTCATTTTTTACTTCATATTTTTTGAAGATCTGTTAGGTTATTTAGGATTGTTATGTCCTCTTGATGAATTGGCCCCTTTATCATTATGAAGTGATCTTCTTTATCCATGGTAATATTCTTTGCTCTGAAATCAACATTGCCTGATGTTAATATAGCTACTCCAGCTTTACTTTGACTAGTGTTAGCATGATACAGCCTTTTACTTCTAACCTGTTGTATCTTTATATTTGGGATGGATTTATTGTAGGCAGCATATAGTTGGGTCTTGTATTTTAATCCAGTCTGATAATCTCTGTTTTTTAATTGAGATATTTAGATCATTTACATCTCATATGATTATTGATATGGTTGGATTTAAGTATATCAATTTGCTCTTTGTTTTCTATTTATTCTGTCTGTATGTCCTTTTTTTAAGCAGCTGCTTTAGAGTTTATAGTATACATCTTTAATTTATCATAGTCTACCTTCAAGTAATTTTAATTTATTTTTTATTTATATATTTTTGGCTGTGTTGGGTCTTTGTTGCTGCATGTGGGCTTTCTCTAGTTGCAGCGAGCGGGGCTACTCTTCATTGCCGGGCACAGGCTTCTCATTACGGTGGTTTCTCTTGTTGCGGAGCACAGGCTCTAGGCACATGGGCTTCAGTAGTTGTGGCGCGTGGGCTCAGTAGTTGTGGCGCACAGGCTTAGTTGCTCCGTGACATGTGGGATCTTCCCGGACCAGGGCTCGAACCCGTGTCCCCTGCATTGGCAGACGGATTCTTAACCACTGTGCCACCAGAGAAGCCCTACCTTCAAGTAATACTGTGCCAGTTTACCTATAGTGTGAGAACTTTACAATGGTATACTTTCATTTCCCTTATCGTCACCTTGGTTATCGTACATTTTACTTACTCATGTTATAAACTCCAGAATACATTGTTACTGTTTTTGCTTTAGACAGTTGTCTTTTAAAGGCATTTTAAATGTAAGAAAATATTTATATTTACTCACATTTTTTCAGTGCTCTTTATTCTCTTGTGTCGATCCAGATTTCTGTCTGGTATCATTTTCCTTCTGTCTGCAGGACTCCCATCTTTTACATTTCTTATAGTGCATGAGTGTCCTGGCAATGAATACTTGCAGCTTTTGCATGTCTTGAAAAGTGTATATTTGACTTTAAATTTTGGAAGACATTTTTGCCAGATACAGAATTCTAGGTTAATTGTCCATTTCTTTCAGTAGTTTAAAGATTTTGTTTCACTGTTTTCTGCATTGCATTCATTCTTACTGTCATTTAAAATCTTTATTCCTCTGTACATTAGAACTGACGTCTTTTCTGACTGCTTTTCTCTTTTTTAAAAATCTTTATTGGAGTATAATTGCTTTACAATGGTGTGTTAGTTTCTGCTTTATAACATAGTGAATGAGCTATACATATACATATATCCCCATATCTCCTTCCTCTTGCATCTGCCTCCCCCGCCATCCCACCCCTCTAGGCGGTCACAAAGCACCGAGCTGATCTCCCTGTGCTTTGCAGCTGCTTCCCACTAGCTAGCTATTTTACATTTGGTAGTGTGTATATGTCTGCTTTTAAGATTTTTTTATCACTAGTCTTATGCAATTTGATTATGGTGAGCTTTTATGTAATTCTCCTCGTGATTCCTGTACTTAGGATTTGTTGAGATAGAAATTTGTGGATTTTTAGTTTTCATTAAATTTGGAGAAATTTTAGCCATTATTTCTTCAAGTATCCCCCCCCCACACACATTGGGGAACTTAAATTGCATTTATATTAGGTCACTTGAAGTTGTCCCACAGCAAAATGATACTCTGTTGTTTGTTTATTCTAGGCTTTTTTTTCTCTCTAATGTTTCACTTTTGAATAGTTTCTGTTGTCAGATGTTCAGGTTTTTGTCCTTTCATCTGCATTTTCTATTCTGTTATTAATTTTGTTCTGTATATTTTTCATTTCAGACGTTGTACTGTTCATCCCTGGAAGTTTACATGGGTCTTTTTTACATCTTCCATGTCTCTACTTAACATGCTCCATATTTCTTCTACCTTCTTGCATATGTGGAATATAGTTATGATAACTGAATTAATGGTCTTGCCTATTAATTCTATGATAAGTGTCATTTGGGGGTCAGTTTTGTCTGATTGCTTTTTCTCCCCATTTGGGGTTGTATTTTTTAATACCTTATAATTTTTTACTGGATGCCAGTCGTATGGCATAGGCTCATTCCTGTAAATATTCTTGAGCTTTATTCTGAGGTGCTGCTTAGTGAATCTGAAACAGTTTTATCCTTTCAGGACTTGCTTTTAATCTTTATGAGATGGGACCATCCCAGTGGTTAGTCCAGAACTAATTTTCCCCAGTCAGCTGAAGCAGTCATCTTCTGAATACTTTACCCCAATGCCTTGGCAAATACAGGTTTTCCATCCTGGCTGGTGGGAACACAAACTCTGCCTAGTGTGAGGTTTGGAGATTGTTTGTCCTGGTTCTTTCTGGGGGTTCTTTCCCTGGCCTCAGGTAGTTTCCTGACATCCACGTGCTAGTTGTTACTCAGCTGAAGACTTCAGGGGCCCTCTGCAGCCCTCTGGAGCTGTCTCCTTTTGCTCTTCTGCCAGTGAACTCTAGCTGCCTTGGCCTCCTCGGACTCCCAGTTCTCTCAGCTTAGGGAGGTGGCTGAGCTCCCCCTGGGTTCCATGCAGGGGCGGGGCCTGGAAACTCTTGTCTAGTTAGTAAGCTGAACAGTCATAGGACTCATCTTATTCCATGTCTTAGGGATCACTGTCCTATTTTAGCTGATATCTAATGTCTAGAAGCCTGTTGATTTTTCTGGGTTTCTTTTTTGTTGTTGTTGCTATTTAATTTTTAGTATCTCTTCCTTTCTTGTCACCATGCAAATCCAGATGCTTGTTTTTGTCTCTTGTCAGACATGTTGACCAGCTTTTAAATTATTCTCTCAAAAATACAGGCTCCCATTTATTGATCATTTGTACTGTGCTAAGCACTCTACACACGTTTTCCTCATTTAATGCTCACAGTGGCCTTTTGCAGTTGCTACCATTATGGATCCTCATTTTACAGACGCAGAAGCTGAGGCACAGAATATTTAAGTAGCTTAGTCCCACAGCTAATATGCAATGGAACCAGGCTTTGAACTCAGGGCAGTCTTGCCTCAAGTCCATGCTCTGTACTATATTTCTGCTCACTACCCTTGGATTTGGCTTCTTAAAACATAGTTCTAGTCACATCTCTTCCCTTCTCAAAAGTCTTCAAAGGCTCTACATTACTTCCCAAGTAAAAGCTGTGTGGAATGGAACTCAAGATCTTCCACAGTAGGTCAGCAGCCTACTTTTGAAGCATTATGTGTCTGAATCCTGTGCTGCTTTTAGGTTGAACTCATTGCCTTATCTGAACCCAAGTAGTGTCTCACTTCAACACTTTTACTCATGTATTTCTTTGTAATTAGAATGCCTTCACCCATGTCTCCACTTATCAAAATACTTAACACCCTTCAAGGGTCAGCTCCAAAGCTTGCTCTTCCACTGAACTTACTTGAATACATCCTGTCACATCTGGTATATCTATCACTCATTCACCTTCTCCCTTGAACCTCCCTAGAATTCTCTGTATGTCTCTTACGGGTGTTATCACATAGTGCCTTGTATTTTGCTATTAGTATACATGTACATTTCCCCTATTACACTGAAATCTCTTTGTAAGTGGGGAACAGATCTTATTTAGCTTCTTGTCTGACTCATTGATTCATGTAGAACCTTGCATACAGGGCCTAGTACAGAGCACTGAACATCTTGTAATGATTAGATGTTCAACACATAATTAGTTGAATGACTAACTGAATAAATAAATTTTATTCTGTCATTTGTTCTTTAATTAATTCATTCATCTTTTGAAGTAACATCCTGAAAGTAGGTTCAGCTCACATACAGAATATCCCATAGTGTTCTTTGTATGGACCATTGCTCTCACCCAGAGTATTTCTTAGCTTTTTTTTATATTAAAGGGTGAAATGAAAGGTTAAGAGTTAGAAGTGCATTTGGTCCTTTCCTGACCCTCTCCTGACTTTTGTGTGACTTCAAGCATGTCACTTGAACCTCTCAGTGACCTCAGCTGTGAAACGGGGCTGCCTGGTGTCACAAAGGGATTGCGAAGAGCAGCAAATCACAGTCCTTGTCTAAACAGAATCACCTGCAGGGCTCTGATGCCTGCATAGAATGATGAGGGAAATTTAATTTTCCAAGTCAAATGGTCATTTGGACCCATAGTTTGAATGTCTGTGGGAGCAATTAGATGAGAGTCCTTGAAAATCTGTTACTTTTCTCTTCCTACTGAAAATATTTCTAATTTTTGTACTTGTAAATGTTCTTATTTTCTAGACTTTTTTGTCTAAAGAATACTGCAGTGTCTAAGCGTATTAGTGTTTACCTCTTTAGACTTCAAAGGCGGGAAAATATTTCAGATATTATAAAAAGTTGAATTTTGGGAAGAATAGAAGTATCTTGAATTTTTATTTTATATCACTGAGTTTAGAAAAAAATTTGCCTCAAAATGATACTAATGCTAGTTCAAAGATAACTATTCGATGACTGTATATGAATATGTGTTTCTAACTAGCTTTTGGTGGGCGGCGGGGGAGGAATGTAGTTAAGCAAGACGATTGCAAACAAGTAGAGCAGAAAACAAATAAAAATACTGTTAGCCATCTTGCAAACAGAACCTTTTTATACCGTTAATGTAGTCTATAAAATCTTTGAAAGAGTAGAGCTTAATAGATTCCCCAGTACTGTAAATATTCTAATTGGGAAAAATCCATCTTCCAGGAAATTTAGCCTTGTATGTAGCATGTGCTGATTATCATTCTTTGACTGCTTTGGGTTTCTGCTGCTTTTAAACTAGCATTTAAATGGACCATTTGATTAATCATTTGTATACTGACTGTAATCCTCCCAAATTTCCTTTCTGAGTTGTACATACTGTAAAAGACAATTATGTCGCCACAGATTAAATAAGCGAATTAAAACAGAATAGCGGCTTAATTTGACCTGTGATTTTGCTCTCCTTCCCTTTAGTGGAGCATGTGCCACTCCAGCAAATAAATGAAGTCATCCATGACAGCTTGTGATGAATTGCCGTATTTATACTGTATATTTTAATAGCCTCACACTAATTTAAATTGAGCACAGAGTAAATTATAATTCAGTCACTTGACTGCTTATATTTAACTTGACAACTCATCCTTATTTGTCCTGGAGGTGTAGTGGAGAGCAGCGGAAATGCACTCAGGTATTTCAGCTTCTCACTTAACCCTTTCTCCAGGAAATGCTTCATGTTCAAATTCTTTCCAGTTTGAAAAATTTAGCTCTTCCTAAGGAGAAAAAAAAACAATCATGAAGACTTAAGGAGTTCATGCTTTCCTTGTTCTTCAGAAAAAAATATTAGTATTCGCCATGCTTTTTTCCCAATTTTTCCATTTTAGGGTAGATTTTACTTGCCCTCTCAAGTTCCCAGAAATTACATTTTCATTTTTTTACCATTATGGAATCTCCACTATTCTGGACTATAGCAAATTCCAAGAATGATCAAGACCTATTAGGGTGCAGTGGATTGGTCCCACAAATACGGTGTTACTTGCTACATGTTAGGCCAGTGTGGCAATTTTATTTATTTTGGTGTTTATGTCTTTGGTTTTAAATTCAGTTATAGAAATCAGGCAATTCATTTCCTTCCTGTCTAGAAATAGCTTCTTATTTGTAGGATTATGTTTGTAAGGAGTACTTTAATTAAGTCCCACATCACTTAATGGGCACCACTTGAGTAAGACCCTGGGCTGGGTGCTGGATATGGGGGGAGGGGACCAGAGAAAAATGCACAAGACAGTCGTTGCCGTTGCCGTTCAGGGGCTTACAACCACTCTGTACTCTCTAGGCTTCTGTTTTTAGGAGATGAGGTATTAATGCTAAAGGCAGCTTGTGATAAGGAAAAAGATAAAGGATCTGATGGAGGACTTTGGGGCTGGCTTTGTGGAGGTGGTGGTGGCATTCAAGCTGTATCTAAAGGATAGGAAAGGTTTTATGGCCAGTGACTATGGAATGGAGCAAGGAAGCACACCTCAAGTGGAGGGAACAGCTTGGGGAAAGCACAGGATATGTGTGTGGACCGGTAGAAATCATCTGGTTTTACACGTAGATTGGGTTTGTGGTAAGGAATAGTGGGAGAAGGAGCTAGAATAACAAGTTGGAGGTAGACTGTGGAAGAATTCCTTGACTATCATGCTAGAATTTTAACTTTATTTGAGGCCATAGGAGCCCAGTTAAGGTTCTCTGTGAAGAGAATATGTTCATAGCTGGTAGTTTTGGGTTAATAACAAGGTTTTGGTTAGCCTTGTGGCATCATGTTGTTTCTTGATTGGGGGCCTGGAGGTGCAGTATATCTTAGTAGTCATACTAAACACTGAATAAACGACATTTTTGAAACATTAAATAAGGGATTCTCAACCTTACTATGGGTTACAAATTATCTGGGAAATTTTTTAAAAATGCAGAGATGTGGGCCCAACCCTAGAGATTCTGATTCCCTTATTCTGGAGTAAGCCCTGTGCATCAGGATTTGTTAGAAGTGTCCTTATATATTTATATAAACACCTAGATATAAAGGTAATTATAATGTGAGGCCAAGGTTGAGAACCACTGCTTTAAGGTAAATAATACCTTACTCCTTTTAGCAGAGTTTTTCAGGTTGAAAGAGTCCCTGTACTTGACATAGTAGGATGAATAGCTCTAATATTTTATGGCATAGAATTCAAACAACACTAGATGAATTAATTTTGTTGCTAAATTTTATACAGGAACAAAAATGTAAGTGAATATTGTGGCAAATGACTATTGATTGGGAGAAATGTTTAAATGCTTCTTGGCAGTTTTGCATCACACTTACAGTCTAGTTTTAGTGAGAGCTTTTATAAATAACCCTAAAGCAAACTCTTGATAGAAACTGCTATGCCTTTTTGTACTCATTTTACCCTCCCCGCAATGGATGTCAGGACTATAAAATCTGTGTTTTAGAGATTATCCTTTTATTTCCTTGCTCTAACAGCAGATTGCAATTCAAAATTTATGTTTTTTCCTCCAGTATTGATTATATATATGTGTGTGTGTCTGTGTGTGTATACACACACACAGACACACACACACACACACATTCTGCCATTGTAATACAAAATGTGGTTCAGTGTTGGATGGTGTTTAATTAGACTATCATTGGTAATCCTGAATGTTAAGTTTTTATCTAGAAATGTCTAGAGTCAGAAACTCTGCCACAAATCTTAGAAATTATCTTCCAGTTATTTTATTATCATCACTGTCTGTTTTAAGTAAAAAACAATTTCCCTTGAATTGGCTTCACAGGAAATGCTAAGTAAAATTTCAATGGTTGATGGTCTTCTTTCTTAAAAAAATAAGTGTTTGAAATAAAGTAGAATTTGTTCTAGGTAAGTTTATGAATATACTATTGTACGTTTCTATGTTATGAATTTGACTCAGTGGTTGATATTTTAAGGAGAACCATAAAGCCTCAGGGCATACTGGAAAGTGCATGGTCCTTGGAATCAGGGAGGGGCCCTGACATTGCTGGGCCTCATGACTCCTCAGAACCTTGGTTTCTTCCTCTAAAAGAAGGGAATTAGGGACTTCCCTGGTGGCTCAGTGGTTAAGATTCCACCTGCCAATGCAGGGGATATGGTTTCGAGCCCTGGTCCGGGAAGATCCCACATGCCGCAGAGGAGCTAAGTCCATGTGCCACAACTACTGAGCCCACGTGTTGCAACTGCTGAAGCCTGCTTGCCTAGAGCCCGTACTCCGTAACAAGAGAAACCACCGCAATGAGAAGCGCATGCACTGCAATGAAGAGTAGCCCCCGCTCACCACAACTAGAGAGAGCCCACACACAGCAACGAAGACCCAACGCAGCCAAAATTAATTAATTTATTTATTTTTTAAAAAGAAGGGAATTAGGTGAAATCATTTCTGAGGTTCCTTCAAGCTCCAACATTTTATAACAGTTTTGGCAAAGAAAGATTACCCACCTGGAAGAATATAAAAACCTGACATATTTTTAAAACTTCTTATTTCTCTCATAACTAAAAATCTACTTTAAATGTTATTTTTACTCATTATTCTCTCTGCTTTTGCCCAGTGTCTGAATTACAAGACAATTATTTTTTTAGTGGTTTCAAGGTCATTACGATCTTCCTCTTCTCAAAATAACCAATGTGACCAAAATAGGATGTATAAATTAAGGGTGTTATAACTTAACTGACTTTTAAAGCTGTTAATACTGACCTTTGAGACCTGGCTTTTTCTTTGATCCCATCAATCACTTGTATACCACCTCCCCCAATACAAAGTGTTAGACAGATGTGGACACAGTTTGTATTACTGGAGGTTGTGGTGGGGAGGAGAGAGGTGGAATGAATAGAGGAAACACCATATTTTTTGTTTTTATATTTCATAATGAATATGACTATATTTAATTTAAAGGTGAATAAATGTGTAAATGTTGGTTCCTTTATATATTTAGGTCATACTACTAGATATTACACTGGAACTTCAGAAGCAAATTATGTCTGAATTGGAAATTCTTTATAAGGTAATTTTTTTCTTGGTCATTTTTCCTTATAAAGTATGCCTGTGGTATTGGCTTGCAGGCTATTAACTACTTTTGTCTTATTTTTGTTACAGTGTGATTCATCATATATCATAGGGTTTTATGGTGCATTTTTTGTGGAAAACAGAATTTCAATATGTACAGAATTCATGGATGGTGAGTCTTCCCTTTTATAATACTTTAAAAGTGATTTTGGGAGTAGAGTGCTTTAAAACCTGGTTTTGATATAGGTATCAAGTAGAATTAAAAATAATGAAAATATACTAATAATTACCTCCTTTATGCTCTAAAACATCTTAGTGTTAAGGGTTCCTGTTGTTAAATATTTATAGCCGAGCCATAATTTCAAGAATGTAAGTTCATTTACTTTTACTGAAAATTTAAATAGATTAAATACTAGTCTAATCGGTGGTTTGATACTTGATTCTTCCATACAATCTGTCTTCACTTGCAAAACAGTTGCTCTGTTCTTTTAATGTTTCAATAGCCAAAACAGATTTTCTTTTAAAGAAATCTGTTAATGCAATGTCCTGTGTCTTTTAGAAAGAAATCGGATCTTAATTGCAAGATAAGAAATTGTTTTCCAACACAGCTCTGTTTAACCAAGATTTGTTTAGTTTTCTTTGGACTCTAGCCCTTTCCTTCCTTCCTTTATTTTTTATTCATTTCTATTTTGATAAATCTTTTTTGTTCTGAATATTTTGGCAAAATGCAAATTTCCTGGCACCCTATCAGTAAAATGATGTCATCATTGTTATTGTTTACCTATTTGAAATCAAAGCAGTCTTTAAATTTCACATATTCAATTTTTTAATGTCTAGCTCATTAAAACTCAACATTTGGGAGTTCCCTAGTGGTTCAGTGGTTAGGACTCAGTGCTTTCATTGCCGTGGCCCGGGTTCAATCCCTGGTTGGGGAACTAAGATCCTGCAAGCCGAGCGGTACGGCCAAAAAAAAAAAAACCCTCAACATTTAAAAAATATACTTAGTTCATTTGGGGGATTCTCAGTATATTAATAATACAATTAGTTCATTCCCCACAAGACTTTGTTTTTTTTTTTGGCTGTGCGTGGGCTGTCTCTAGTTGCGGTGAGCAGGGGCTACTCTTCATTGCGGTGCGTGGGCTTCTCATTGCAGTGGCTTCTCTTGTTGCGGAGCACGGGCTCTAGGCTCGTGGGCTTCAGTAGTTGTGGCACACGGGCTTAGTTGCTCCGCAGAATGTGGGATCTTCCCGGACCAGGGCTCGAACCCGTGTCCTCTGCATTGGCAGGTGGATTCTTAACCACTGCACCACCAGGGAAGCCCCCCACAAGACTTTTTAATGAGCCATCATTGACACCTTGTTACTATAATAACGTGTTCTAAATTAGTTATAGTAGATGTCAAGAATTAAAAGTCTTACAAACATATGGGAAGTATGACAATTAGTATTCGACGAGGCTGACTAGAAAAAATGGGTTCATAGAGCCAGTACATGTCATTACTTTATGACTTTTCATCATCCTTTTTTGAATCCTCAATTTTTGTTATATTAAAAAATGTATTTATTAAGATGGTATGTTCAAATACCATAAAATTCGTCCTTCTAATGTGTACAGTTCAGTGGTTTTTAGTATATTCACAAGGTTGTGTAACCATCACCACTCATTCCAAAACATTTTTATCACCCTGGAAATGAATTCCCTACCCATTAGTAGTCACTCCCTATACCCTGTTCCCTCTAGTCCCTGGCAACCATTAATCTACTTTCTGTCTCTATGGATTTCCCTATTTTGGACATTTCAGATTAAGTGGAATCATACAGTATGTGGCCTTTGTGTTTGGCTTCTTTCACTTAGCATAATGTTCTCGAGGTTCACGCAGGTTGTAAAATTTATCAGTACTTCATTACTTTTCATGACTGCATAATAGTCCATCGTATAGATCACCACATTTTCTTTACTCATTCATCACTGATGGGCATTTGCGATGTTTCCATTTTTTGGCTGTTGTGAATGATGCTGCTATGTACTTTTGTGTACAAGTTTTTTGTGGACATATGTTTTCACTTCTCTTGAGTATGTCAGTAGGAGTAGAATTGCTGGGTCATATGGTAGCTCTATGTTTAACACTGCCAAACTGTTCCATTCCATTTTACACCAGTTTGCATTCAGTTTGCTAAACTTGCTCCTTAAACTCTAATAGGTTTTTATAGATTCCTTAGGGTTTTCCATATAGAAGATCATGTCATTTGAAAATAGAGGTAGTGTTACATCTTCTTTTCCATTTTGGATGTCTTTTTTTCTGTTTCTTGCTAAACTACCCTGGCTAAAACTTTCAGGACAGTGGTTTTTTGGGGTTTTTTTAATTTTTGAAAAAACTATTTATTTTTTGGCTGCATTGGGTCTTAGTTGCAGCACCCAGGATCCTTCGTCCCAGCACGTGGGCTCTTTGTTGCAGTGCACAGGCTTCTCTCTAGTTGTGGCACGCAGGGTCATTAGTTGCAGTGCAAGGGCTCTCTAGTCGTGGCACGCAGGCTTAATTGCCCCACAGCATGTGAGATCTTAGTTCCCTGACCAGGGATTGCACCGGTGTCCCCTGCATTGCAAGATGGATTCTTAACCACTGGACCACCAGGGAAGTCCCTCAGTACAGTGTTGAATAGAAGTAGTGAGAGCAGACATCCTTCTTTTGCTCCTTAGAAGGGAAGCTTTCAGTCTTTCACCATTAAGTATGATGTTAACTGTGGGGTTTTGGTAGATGTCATTTATCAAGTTTGTTGAGTATTTTTATCATAAATTGGCATTAGATTTTGTCAAGTGCTTTCTTTGTCTATTAAAATGATCATGTGTTTTTTGGTCCTTTATTCCATAGTTACAGTGTATTACATTAATAGATTTTTGCATATTGAATCAGTCCTGTATAATCCTTTTTTATGTTGCTGGATTCAATTTGTTAGTATTTTGTTGAGGATTTTTACATCCATATTCTTAAGTGATATTGGTTTGTAGTTTTCTTTTCTTGTAATGTCATTGTGTGAGTTTGATATCAGGATAATTCTGTCCTCAAAGAATGAGTTGGACAGTGTTCCCTCCTCTTCTGTTTTTTGGAAGAGTTTGTGAAAGATTGATGTTAATTCTTCTTAAAACGTTTGGTATAATTCACCGGTGAAGCCATCTGGTCCTGGGGTTTTCTTTGTGAGTAGTTTTTGTGGTCAGGTGGCATTTGTTGTCTCTCATTAGGAGAAGTCCAAGCACTGCTGCCCACTGCATCTTGGTATTGGAGTTGCCAAGAAAAACAGAATACAATCAAGCACTGGATTGAACAATGCTTTACTCACATAAAAAAAAAAAAAGAGACAGAGCAAGATCAGCTTTAGTAGTGGGTGTCAGTTCCCAATGGCCAACAGCAGGTCCCTCCTGGCAGTCTGTGCAGGGCAGTTGGCCTGCACATACCCATCTGTGTTACAGCAAAAGTACCCCCCACTCTGCCCTACTCCCCTGGAGTCAGAAATCCTGAAAGCTGGAGGTATGCCTAAGGTCCATTGATGCACATGCTTAATCAGGACAAAGGAGTACACACTGAGCCTAAAACAGGGAAAGATATTCCAAAACAAGGAGATAAACCCAGCACAGGTTATGTGGCCTCTTTATCTCTTGGTAAGCAAGTGTTCCAGCCCCAAGGCCTATTCTTATGTGGCCAAGTAGGATTAGCAAGACTGTGTGCTTAAGACTGTCTTTCCCAAAAGTTTTTCAAAAACTGTGGTATAATACATATATAATTTACCATATTAGCCATTTTTAAGTGTGTAGTTCAGCAGCATTAGTTCATTCACATTACCATGCAACCACCACCGTCCATCTCCAGAACTCTTTTCAGCTTGCAAAACTGAAACCCCGTACCCATTAAGCCATAACTCTCCTTTGCCTCCTACTCTCAGCCCCTGGTAGCGAATATTCTACTTTCTGTCTGTATGAGTTGGGCTACTCTGGATACCTCAGCTAAGTGAACTTGCACAGTATTTGTCTTTTTTGGGACTGGCTTGTTTCACTTTTCATAATGTCCTCAAGATTTACCAATGTTGTAGCATATGTCAGAATTTACTATCTGTTTAAGACTGAATAATATTGTGAGTAGTTTTTTAAATTACCAACCAATATCTTTATTAGTTATAGTTATAAGTTTATTCAGAATTTCTATTTCTTCTTGAGTCAGTTTTGGTACTTTGTGGCTTTCTAGAAGTTTGTTCATTTCATCTAGATTATCTAATTTGTTGGTAAACAATTATTCCTAGTATTCCTTTGTAATCATTTTTATTTCAGTAAAGTCAGTGTTAATGTTCTCTCTTTCATTCCAGATTTTATTAATTTGAGTCTTATCCCTTTTTCTCTTGGTCAGGGTAGCTAAAAGTTGATCAGTTTCTTTGTCTTTTTCAAAAACCAACTCTTGATTTCTTTGATGTTTCTCTGTTGTTTTTCTATTGTGTTAGATCTCTGGTCTAATACTTATTAATATCTACTAGCTCTGTTTTTAGTTTGCTCCTCTTTTTCTGTATTTTTAAGCTGTGAAGTTAGGATATTGAGATCTTTCTTATTTAATGTAGGCGTTTGCAGCTGTACATGTCCCTCTAAGCACCTCTTTAGCTGCACCCTAGAAGTTTTAATATGTTGTTTTTTTCATTTTCATTTATCTCAAAGTGTTTTCTAATTCCCCACAAAGATAATCCCTGTGATTTCTCTTTTGACCCATTTTTATTTAGGAATGTGTCATTTTCCACATTGAATTTGTCCTTCTGTTGCTGATTTCTAATATTCCTTAGAGGTCAGAGAACAGGCTTTGTATGATTTCAGTCCTTTTAAATTTATTGAGATTTGTTTTATGCCCTAAAATATTGTCTGTCCTGGAGAATGTTCCATGTGCACCTGAGAAAAATGTATTCTGCTATTGCTGGGTGGAGTGTTCTTGAGATGTCTGTCAGGAGTAGGTGGTTTATGGTGTTAAGTATTTTATTTCCTTGTTAATCTTTAGTGCAAATTGTTCTATCTACTGTTGAAAGTAGGTATTGAAATGGGGTATTTTTTGGTTGTCTGTTTCTCCCTTCAGTTTTGTCAGTTTATGCATCACATATTTTGGCATTCTATTGTTAGGTGCATGTATGTTTGTAATTGTTATATCTTCTTGATGAATTGACTGTTTTATCATTATAAAATGTGTTTCTTTGTCTCTAGTCACAGCATTTGCCTAAGAGTCTATTTTGTCTAACTTAGTATAGCCATTCCGGTTCCCTATTGATTACTGTTTGCTTGTTATGTCTTTTTCCGTTGTTTATTTTCAGCCTATTTGGGTCTTTGAATCTAAAGTGCATCACCTATGGGCAGCATAGAGTTGGATAATTTTTTTATCCAGTCCGTCAATCTTTCATTCAGTTAGAGTGTTTAATTCATTTACATTTAATGTAATTAATGACAAGCTAGAATTTATATCTGCCATTTTACTATTTGTTTTCTTTAAGTCTTCTTTTATGTTCTTCTGTTCGTTCATTACTGCTTTCTTTTATATTAAATAGATATTTTCTAATGTACTGTTTAAATTATCTTGTGGTTTCTTTTACTATATTTTTAAGGTGTATGTTTGGTTTCCCTAGAGATTACAGTTATCATCTTAACTTATTCAGATTAATATCAACAACTTATTTCAGATTAATATCAACTTCCTTTCAGTAGCGTACAAAAACTTTGCTCCAAACTTTATTTTATATCTGTGTGTGTGTGTGTGTGTATATATATATACACACACAGAGAGAGAGAGAGAGAGAGAGAGAGAGAGAGAGAGAGAGGGATTTGTATATATGTGTGTATGTATATGTGTATGTTTGGGAGGGTGTGTAATTTGCCTCTTTATTGATAGCCTGTATTTGGGAAGACATCATCCTCATACTTTAGTTCCTTACAGACGGTTTCCTTTAGTTATATGGATGTATATTAACATAGCTGATTAAAGATTTTTTTCCAGTAAGTCCAACATCTGAGCTTTTATAGGGACAGTTTCTGTTGATTGCTTTTGTTCCTGTGTATGGGTCATACCTTTTTGTTTCTTTACATGTCTCATTTTTTATTGTTGAAAACTGGACATTTTAAATTATGTAATGTGTTAACTCTAGAAATCAGATTCTCCCTAATCCCCAGGGTTTGTTTTTGTTGGATATGTTTGTTTAGTGACTTTTCTAAACTATTCTGTAGTGTTTCTGTCTCCAGTGTGTAGCCACTGAAGCCTCTTTCAGTTAGCTTACTGGTCAGCTAATGATTAGGCAGAGATTTCCTTAAATGCCTGGGGCTAATAAGTCTCCCAGTCTTTGCTGAAGGGTTCTGTGTTGGGGCACACCTTCAGTACTCTCCCACTCTCAGAGAGGGGTAAGTCTAGTACTCTCCCACCAGTTGATAACTGTGCCTTAGTCTTTGCTTCCTGCTTGTGCTGAGCCTCATGTTCAGCCCAAGGTGACTGCTGAAAGCCTCCTCCAGGCCCTCCTGAGCATGCACATGGCCTTGTGCATGCATATATCCTAGATTCCCAAGAATATGTTGCAGCTTTTCAAAGCCTCTATTTTTTCTTTTTCCAATAAATCTATTTATTTATTTATCTTTGGCTGTGTTGGGTCTTCGTTACCGCGCACTGGCTTTCTCTAGTTGTGGTGAGCGGGGTCTACTCTTTGTTGCAGTGCACAGCTTCTCCTTGCGGTAGCTTCTGTTGAAGCACGGGCTCTAGGCGTGTGGGCTTCAGGAGTTGTGGCACTCAGGCTCAGTAGTTGTGGCTTGCGGTTCTAGAGAGCAGGCTCAGTAGCCGTGGCGCATAGGCTTAGTTGCTCCACGGCATGTGGGATCTTCCCAGACCAGGGCTCGAACCCGTGTCCCCTGCATTGGCAGGCAGACTCTTAACCACTGCGCCACCAGGGAAGTCCCTCAAAGCCTCTATTGACATCTCATTCCCCAGCTTTTCCTTTTAAGACTTTTGGTTAGCCTATTGTTTACCTAAACTGTTATCTGCCACCTCAATAAGTTACAGAGTTAATTGATTGCTTCTAATTGTTTTCAATAAATGCCCCTAAGGAAAAGGTTTTTTGTA
Organism: Monodon monoceros; assembly: GCF_005190385.1. Classification (NCBI taxonomy): domain Eukaryota; kingdom Metazoa; phylum Chordata; class Mammalia; order Artiodactyla; family Monodontidae; genus Monodon; species Monodon monoceros. Next base: position 70,329,292 of record NW_021703778.1, read on the forward strand.
TAAGGTGTAAGTAAAGACAGCATTGCAAGTGGGGTCTTCCAGGGAACCCCCAAACAGGTCAGAAGTGAAACTTTTATGACAATGTGGATATGAAGGAGCACCAAATCAGTTCTGCCTGTGCAGTGGCTATCAGGCTGCTGGAGTTTACTGTGATGGCAGGCTGCTGGTTTTCAAGGCTGCACTGAAGCTGGAGATCAGGCAGTGGGAATAGGGCAAGTTAAAATGCCACAAAGCTTGCTGTTCTTACCAAGATTCAAGCGTTGTCCTGAATAAACAATTTTGGGGTTGCTGCAATCCTTTGGCTAATTTCAAGAGTTGTGAACAAGTTGATTCTGACAATTTTTGTGTGTTTTTTCATTGCTTTTGTGGAGAAAAGAATTTTCAGAGGACCTTACCCTGCTGTTTTTAGTGATATCACCTTTTAGTTACATTTTAATACTTTAAGTCCTTATCTTAAAATATTCACTTTATAACCTATATTTAACTTCTCTTTTTGAGACTCCTCACTCTCTTGACTTGAGCTGCCTGAAGCCCTTCTCCTACTGCTGTTGGCAGCTTCCCTTTACTCCACCCTAACTGGTCCCTGAACACTAAAATTTCCTACTTCTTAAGTTTTGTTCTCCCATTCCCATCTTCTCTGCTATTTCCCACATCAGCTCCTGTAAAACTTTATTACCCTCCCCCAGATTTTACCTACCTCTTTCTCATTTAGAGACAACATAGGCTATCAGGTATGAGCTCTCATAATTCCTTGCTTTTCCACCTATAGCTTAGCAACAGCTGCACACACCTGATCCACCTCTCACATGAAAAGCTGTTTAAGGTCAGTCCCTTTACGTGTGCATCCCCTTGGTGGAGTTTCTCCATTAACCACCCTCTCTCTTTTGGACCTTCATTCTCTCTGTAATAAACAAAATATTCCTCAAAAATACATGGACCAAAAACTATGTGCCATCCTCTATCATTCCTTCTTTCCCCTTCCTATCTCAATTAAACTTCTCGACAACTTTGTCTCAACCCTAGTTCTGTTCTGTTAGTGTAAATTCCCATTATTTATTTTAATCTTATATTAGTTGTTTATTTCCAAGTAGTAATTGAGCACTTTCTTTCAGACACTGTTCTAAACTTGGGGGACAACAGTGAATAAGACTTAATCCCTGTTGGTATGGGGCTTAAATTCTAGAAGGGGAGACAAGAAACATACAGTACACTCTCAGAGAGGGATAAGTCTAGTTAGAACCTAAAGCAGGGTAGATGATGACTAATAAGGAGAGGAGGTGCTATATTGCAGGGGTCCCCAACCTCTGGGCCATTGACCAGTGCTGGCCTGCAGCGTGTCAGGAGCCGGGCCTCACAGCAGGAGGTGAGCGGCAGGCGAGCAAGCAAAGCTTCATCTGCCGCTCCCCATTGCTCACATTACTGCCTGAACCATCCCCACACCCCACTGTCCGTGGAAAAATTGTCTTCCACAAAACCGGTCCCTGGTGCCAAAAAGTTTGGGGACTGCTGCTATACAGGACGGTCAGGGATGGCTTCTTGTATTTTTTTTTAACTAAAAAAATTTTATTTATTTTTTATACAGCAGGTGCTTATTAGTTACCTATTTTATACATATTAGTGTATATATGTCATTTCCAATCTCCCAGTTCATCCCACCACCGCCACCCTCACCCCCCCACCGCCACTTTCCCCCCTTGGTGTCCATATCTTTGTTCTCTTCATCTGTGTATTTCTGCCTTGCAGACTGGTTCATCTGTACCATTTTTCTAGATTCCACATATGCGTGTTAATATACGATATTTGTTTTTCTCTTTCTGACTTACTTCACTCTGTATGACAGTCTCTGGGTCCAAAGGATGGCTTCTTTACGGGAGTGGCATTTTAGCAGAGACTTTAATGTCAGTGAGCCAGCTCAGGGAAGGTCATGGGGAAGATCTTCAAGGCAGAGGATCAAGTATAGATGCTCTAAGGTGGGAAGCAAGCTTGGTGTAATAAGGCCCCACAAGAAGGCCGTGGTGACTTGAGAGTGGTGATGAGAGGACCTGGGGCCAGACAGGAGGCCAGAGAAATAGGCAGAAGCTAGATTGTGTAGGCCTTGTAGGTCATGGTGAGGAATTTATGTTTCAGTCTGAATTTGTTAGGATGTATTGGAAGGTTTCAAGTAGGGGAGTGATTTGATAGGCCTTCTCATTAAGTCAAAATTAAATTCACTCAGAAATACCCAAATATAGCATCTCAGAATCTGTGTACATGTATTTGGATTACCATCATGGGAATAAGTTGTTTCCCCCAAAACCCATGTTGCAAAGAAAGAAACGGCTCTTTATTTTTTTCAACTGGAAGAGACTAAGAGAGTTTCTGAAATTTTTGCTTGTGGCTCCAGATTTCAATTTTGTTAGTATTAATAATAATCATGATCATTTTAAGGAAAATGTTGGGATGAATATGAAACTAATGTTACTTGTTCATTTACTACATATCTGTTTATCCCACATGCAAGGCACTACTTTATGTTGTAGCCCTGTATTAGGATAAACACAGACCTTACCCCATGAGTTTTTTTTTTTTTTTTTTTGCGGTACGTGGGCCTCTCACTGTTGTGGCCTCTCCCGTTGTGGAGCACAGGCTCCGGACGCGCAGGCTCAGCGGCCATGGCTCACGGGCCCAGCCGCTCCGGGGCATGTGGGATCTTCCCGGACCGGGGCACGAACCCGTGTCCCCTGCATCGGCAGGCGGACTCTCAACCACTGTGCCACCAGGCAAGCCCCCCCATGAGTTCTTTTGGCTTAATTTCATGAAGATGATAGCCCCAGTTCATCAACAGAAATGTGTAGTTGTTTGACAGTTGACATGGATTTTTTGCTACTCTGTTAGCACTCTTCCTCCCGGTTCCCGTGGTGGATAGTGGCATGCAAGGAAATGACTGGCTAGGGATGATCTGAGGCCAGGGAACCTGAGGAAGTGACAGGTCACAGAGAGTAAACCAGTGACCTTGGAATCATGAGGAGAAGGTTCAAAGCAACCATTCAACAGATAAACGAGTATCTATATGCCTTGAATACCAATGCCTCAGCACAGATTAAACTGTCTCTCTGAGTACGTGTCATATAGTAATATCACATTGCAGTGAGACTAGAAAGCTCACATGTGATTCTCAAGCTATGTGATGTTATGGAGAAACCTTTTAGATCTTTGCAGTTCAAAGGTTCAGATCTTTTCTGAGTTCTGGCATCAACTGACTCATGGCTGTGACTAGAACACCCACCTCTCTGGACTCAGTTTCCCTCCTCTGTCAAATAAAGTCATTGGGCTGATCTTTAAGGTCCCTCCAGCACTAATGTTTGATGATTTGATGAGTCTAAAGATTGCCTAGGCCTATAGGATAGAAATGATAGTAAAACTCAGTAAAAATTCAACTGAAAACCCTCTGCCGTTTTTACCCTGGTAAGAGTTATTTTAACTGCATGAGAACTCATCCGGCTTAGTAAGAACTATTGATTCTAAGTGGATCTGCCACAATTTTTTTTTGCCTCTGACAGTATCTCTCTCTAATGATTATGTCAAGGACAGGATGAATCTGTGATGACACAAAGCCAGCTACGTAAAGATTTACCCATATGGATAGCTAAGGAGAGTGGGATATAACTGAGATTAAGTAGATATTTAGAAAAATCAGTGAATTACCTCAAAATGGGATTCTTTTTTGTCTTGTTCCACTAAAAATGGAGGTAATGTAATCTTTGGTTTTTTGATTTAGCTTGTTGACTACTATCCATTTAGCTAATTAAGCCCTGATTTATATCCTATGTAAAAATAAATCTTCTCTTAGCACCTCTTAGTAGTGTATGTGAATAGATTTGCACCTCCTGGTTTTGAGCCACTCAAGCTGTTCACTTCATAAGGGACTGGCCCACTAAACTCCATTAATGAGGATTCCAAATACCAACATGTAAAGCTTGATCTTCTTGAGACTGTTCATTCTTGCAACTGCCAATTCATCTGAAAGATCGATGAGAACATGAAATGTTTTTTCTACCGTGTTTTCACTTTTCTTGCATCTATAATAAAAATGCCATTTTAGTAAATAAAGATGGCTCACCTCATTGCAGAAGTGTCTTTTTTTCATTCTCTTCCTGGTAGCACCCAGAACCAAAGCATAAGGTTTACTAACACTGTGGTTTTCCAGCTTCTTGTCAGAATCTGGAAACTACAAGCCAAAGTTAATGAAAGAAGTGATCATTTTCCTGCTTTAAACAAGATAAATACAAAGCCAGTATCTTTATATATATGGAATATATATTGATATAATATTTTTTACAGGGAAAAATAATTTTTTCTCTGTTCAACTTTAGGAAAACTTGACATAAAAATATTTATATTTGCAAAATAGACTTAACTGCATTTGAAAAGGATAATATGCTCCATGTTAACATCTTACGAGGCATACTTATAAAGCATCCAGTGGTAAAATTGTTAAGTATGAATTTTTAGCCTCTGATAGAAACAAAAATTGTTTCTCAAATATATTGGATAATTCCTGTATGGAACTGAAAGACTGTACACCTCACCTTGACTCAAAGAAAGGTTATTACATGTGATTAAAATAGTTCTCATATAATCATATCATTAATATGAGTAAAGTAGTGGTTCTTTGCATCTCTTCCTGAAATTCTTATACTACTTGTATAAGATTAAAAATTTAACAAGCATACTCAAATTTATACTTCCAAATGAATACTGGTTCCTTTGAAATAGTTTCCTGGGAAAGTTATGCCATTATTTTAATGATGTTATTATTGCTGCAGATGGTTTGCAGTCCCTTCTTTTGAAACTGTTTTCAGAGCAACTTAACCTAGCTGGTAAAATTCATGGCGATTTAAATTTATTTATTCATCTGACAGATATTTATTGAATATGTACTCTCTGTTAGTTGTGCTGATTTCTAGGTTGATGAAAAATTAAAAGCAAACAACATGACCCCTGCCTTTATCATGTTCACAATCTAGTGATTTTGTTGTTTGGAAACCACCAAAAGCTGAATTTGGTAAAGGTGAAGGATGTTAGTGAATACCATTTTAGTGAAAAAATGTTACGACATAAAGAGTTCTTTTTAACCTCATAAAGTAGTTTTCAAAATTGTATCAAAGAGAATTTCCAAAAAAGAAAAAAACCATTTTGTTCTAAGATAGTATCTTTGGAATATGTTGATTGCTTGTCATGGTACCTAATTTGAAGGGTAACATTCATTTAGATAGATGTTAACATAACTATTTTTCTTTATTAGTTTTTATGTGTATTTTGAATTTTATACATACCAGCTTTTGTTTGGTTAATATGAAAATTCTAAGATAGGGTCCTGGTTTACCTTTGAGAAAACTGTTAACACAAGCTAGATGCCTAGATATGATTGTCCTATTGACCTTTAGTTTTGCGTATGTATTTAAGTTTACATAAAGTACAGATTCTTAGCCTGTCCTTCACTACTTTCCTTCAGTTTTTACATGTGTACGATTATACACTTGAGAATAAAATGAAAGTAATCCTACAATGGATCCACAGAGGATGGGCCCAGTGCACTTTTTTAGTAGTTTCATTTGTTGTAACACAACATGTTTGTTTCTACAGGGGGATCTTTGGATGTATATAGAAAAATTCCAGAGCATGTCCTTGGAAGAATTGCAGTGGCGGTGAGTATATGGCTTCAACTCTATGAAATTTGGGTGATTTAATCTCTATAGTCAAACATTATTCTCTTTATATCCTCAGGATTTTTTTTTTTTCTTTTTCTTCAATCCATGCTGACTGCCAGGGCCTTCTTAACTCTCTTACCATTTTTGTCCTTTCTTCTTTTCATAGACTAACCTACAATAATGACATAGACACATGACAGTTTTCAGGCTTATGGATATTCTTTTTTTTGGCCACGCCGTGTGGCTTGCAGGATCTTAGTTCCCTGACCAGGGATCGAACCTGGGCCCTGTCAGTGAAAGGGCCAGGTCCTAACCACTGGACTGCCAGGGAATTTCCTGCATATTCTGACCTGTTCTAGTTTCATGTATTTGCAGGGACCTTACTACTCTTGTTAACCAGTAAAATTTCCATGTTCTTTGGAAAGAAAGCTGTTTTAAGGACATTTTGTAGTTATAGGCATATGATTAGAAAATACTTTTAAAGCCTAAATTATTAAAATAAAACCATCTATAAGAAAATAGTACTTTAGTCTTAAAGATTTTTGCAGACTTTTTATGTACTTGGTTTTTAATTTTTTCACCACGTATATCTGGAATTTATACCTTTGTGATTTCCTCTTTTCTATATTCACTAATTTAAACCGATGAACTATATCAACTAAATTAACATTACTATATAAACTCCAGATTTCAAATTTGGAATAACATAGGCTAAACAGTGTCTAAGAGAAGTCGTGGGTGGTGTAATAGTAAACAGTTGCTAAACTAAAGGCGCTCTGATAACTTAAGCAGTTTAGTGCAGAACAAAGTGATTATACCATGTACCATTTAATTAAATGGCTGATTTTCACATTCATTATACATCAAACTGACAACACAGATCCTTTAATCCAACATGGACACTTATTTAGTCTTAGTTCATTGTAATTCACAGCTTTCCTTTTTTCTTTCTAATTATTAGTGAGAACTGTCCAGGGTGATGAGAACTTTCTTTCCTGATGCTATTGCTGCTAAGTAGCTTCTAATCTACATGTTTAGATAGATGAGTATGAAATTTGACTACTTAAAGCACTATTTTAGATGAAAATAAAAATGTTTCATTTCCTCTTTTAATCTCAGGGGGGAATGAATGCTTTGTGGCTTTTGGCATTTCTTAGCTCTAAAGTTTAAAAGCATGTATATTAAAGGGCAAAAAAAAAAGGAGGAATACCAATTGAAAAAGCAAAAAGTATATGAGTTCTGTACTCAATTATCTATCAAACTTGGCTAAAATAGGAATCTGCCTTCTTCAGTAGAGAAGCTTGTTCTTCCTGGATTTCATAAATCTTGCCTCCCTCTTGTGTAGGGCAGCCACACAAGGCCATCGGTCTTTTCATTTCTAATGGAGTGGGAAGCCTGTGAAGTGAATGGAGTCAGCAAAAAAAAAAAAATCCAGCTTCAATGCAGGGCTTACCTAATTGAAAATATGACAGTGATTTTAGTGAAAGGCATTTGAAATAAGTGCTAGCCAAAGCATTATTTGTATTTAACCCTTACATTTTAAAACATCAGGCTGTTTTTTTTTTTTCTAAAATGTGTCCAATTTCACCAGCTTTTATGGCTTATCAGGTCATAGTAATGAAAATTGCCTGTGGCCAGAGTAAAAAAAAAAAAAATGCTTTTGATAATTTTACTCTTCATCTGCCACTTTTTATAAACTCTGCTAGGGCCTAAGCTTGTATAATACTTCCAAAGTGTTTTTTTAATGAAATTTTAGTAGACTACAAAGTTGGTTAATCCTTTGTTGCAGCTAACAAACACCAGTGGAAGGGTTCTACCAATCAAAATAAGACTAGCAAAGTGATGGTTTGTAGGACATGATTTGTAAAGTAAATGTTCTCACAGCCTGATTGGGTTCCCAGTATCCTTGACCATCACTCCTCTAGTGTTCTGAAGACAGCATCAACATCATTCCCTTGAGTTCCCTCAGGGAGGCCAAGGAAGCACATGGGTTCTTTTGCCAAGTCAGAAGGAACAGAATCAGGAGAGAGGAGGGAAATAGGTGTATATTGAGTACTTCTTTATGAAAATCATTGATAAATGTTTTATGTACAAATATTATGTCATTTACCCTTCACAGTAACTCTATAGATGATTGTGCATATTTTATACAAGTGCAAGATGAGGTGTAGAAAATGTAAACAGCTTGCCTAGAGATATCATGGAGCTAGTCAGTAATAATTAGAACCCAGGGCAGTTTGACTCCAGGCCCCATGCTCTTTCAATCTGGTTTCCTAAGAAAATGAGAAAAAAGAAGAGGAAGAAATGAAAGGGAGAATGAGGTTTAAAAGTAAAAAAGAGAAATATGAATGAGAGAATACTAGAATAACACATACAACTGCTTCAGATTCTTTTCATGTCTTAGAACCACATCTAGGCATCTCTTCCTCCCCCAAGTAACTTTATTTTCCAGGTTCTAATAGTCTGGCATGCTATACAGGTCCACAGACCCAACATTCATTACAGGATAGACCCCTGTCAGCCTTTATGATATGTTGTTCAAATTTTCTCTTGATGGATGTATGGCAAGAGAATATTTTCCCAGAAAAAGAAATCCATATAAACTGGTTGATTTCAGCCTTACAGCTTGCTCGGTGATTTTTATCACTTTCCACTGGAATCTGGTCTCCTATAAAGAGGAATGCCTTTCTCCCTTTCCCTGCCATCTAACACATTTTATTTTTCCTCTCATTTCTGAAGCAGTGACACTGTGTACTGTATTTTGAGTGCTAATGTTGATTGAAGTTGTCCCTGAAAGGCTGTGCACTTGACATGTCAAGGAGTGAGTGACTGACAGCAGATATAAGTACTTTTAGTGTCAAGGCTTTGTCAAGTCGTTGTGAAACCTAGTTTACTGAATACCAATAATACCCTCTAGATTTTCAGTGGACAGATTTGTAGCTCCCCATGCATTTATTCTTCTTCTAAAGGAAATGTAGTCTATTTTGATAAAGTTGGAAGAATAATATTTTCTTTTTGAATGTCCAACAAAACATAAATTTAGCAAGTATCATAAAATCAGTATTTGTTTTACTTTTTCTCTGCCTGATAATCTGAATATGGTGGAATGCCTTCCCCTGTGTGTTTTCTGATTAGTCATTTTCTGTGGGACTAATTTTCAGTGGTGAGTTATCTTTAATGGGAAAGCTTTAAAATATGCAGCTAAGCTTATAAGTTGAGAACTTTAACCCTATTTCCAGAGCTCAGAGGGTGATTACTTCCAGCTAAATAAGATGACATTGTCCTACTACTCAAAGAAAAAATTGTTTTTATTATTGATGTTATTTTTATATGCATTTAAGGGAATATTTTTCTCTTCTTTATTCCTTCTGTGTTAGTTATTCCTATTTTCCTATTTTCTTCTTTTACTATCTTACTGTTCAGAGTACATGTGTTTTATTGCAATGCCACTTAGTCTGAATCCTGGAAGAAGTCATTTGCTATAGATATGTATTCTGTTCTCTTAAAATAGAAAAATATATCACAGAATTGATTATAATGCGTTAGCAAATTTTTCAGGAGTACATTCCACTCAGAACAATTAAAATATGTTAACTTCTCAGCATTAGTTGATATAGATTTTATCTTCTTCTAGACCTTTAGTATTTGGAAATCGGGTTTTTCCCTTGGCATTTCTATTTTTAATATTGCCCTTGGTCTTTTTTGATCAACTAAAATCCTTGCATATTTAGCTCCAACCCTCTTTTCATCTTTCTCAAGGTATGTAAATTACTCGGTTACTTCTCATAATGGTAGTTTTTCTTTTTCTTATATTCCTGACTCACCTAAAAATTTCTATAATGATGGGTACTTTAAAATTCTTACAGTAAATTTTTTTTTTTTTTTTCCTGCGGTATGCGGGCCTCTCACTGTTGTGGCCTCTCCCGTTGTGGAGCACAGGCTCCGGACGCGCAGGCTCAGCAGCCATGGCTCACGGGCCCAGCCGCTCCGCGGCATGTGGGATCTTCCCGGACCGGGGCACGAACCCGTGTCCCCTGCATCGGCAAGTGGACTCTCAACCACTGTGCCACCAGGGAAGCCCCAGTAAATTTTTAATAATAGTGGTGTGTTCATTGTATCTGATACCTAATTATGAATAGTCAACCTTGAAATTGGTAAGTTCACACTCGTGTGCATACAGGGTCAGTGTGTATGAATAAAAACATATGCATCTCCTTTTACAGCTATTTCTATATAAAGATTTTTAAAGCTTTTAATGATTAATTTTCCCACACAGAAGGTAGCACTTATAACCCATGTACTTAGGGTCTTGGAAACATCTTCTCTTCAGTACCTTATTCGACTAATTACTCTTAACTCAGTCTGTTAAATTAAAAAAATCTAAAATCTAACTCAGATGTTTGTATTTTCTCATTTTATTTCTTTTACTTGCCCTTTCAATATTGTCTACATGATTCCACACATACTTGCATCAGTCAGACTGGCTTGTGAGGATCATCATCTTGATATACTTTGTTGTTTCCTACCCTAAAATCATTTAAAATATTTGGGGGGAAACTTTTTATTTTGAAATTATTTTAAACTTCCAGAAAACTGGTGAGAGTAATACTAAGAATTCCCAAAGATGCTTCACCCAGATTTCCCAGTTGTTAACAATTAACCATATTTGATTAAATATATATGTACAGATTTTTTTCCTGAAACATTTGAGAATTAGTTGCAAATATCATGACCCTTTACTCCTAATTACTCCAGGTGTGTATTTCCTAAGAACAAGGACATTCTCTTAAATCATCACTGTATATGGATCAAAATTAGAAAATTAGCATTGATACATCATTATTATCTAATCAACAGTCCTTATTCAGATTTTGCCAGTTGTCCAATAATACCCTTTACAGACCAAAAGAAAAAAATTTTCTAGTCCAGCATCCAGTCTTGGATTATACGTTGCATTTAGTTGTCATGTCTGTTTAGTCTCTGTTAATCTAGAACAGTGTCTCAGTGTTTGTCTTCCTTGATATTTTTGAAGAATGCACTGCCCCAACACTCTGATCATATATTTTTACCTTGGCTTGAATGCTTTTTTCACTTTTCTTCACATCAATTGAATCTGTTACTCAGGGCTTGGCACTTTGGTAAAGCCTTCCTGACTACTGTCGGGGAAGCAGCCTTTAGTCTACCCATTGCCCTCATTAGTTAAGCTTTTAAAAAAATGTCTCTCCTTGGTCATAAGTGTCATGACTTAAAAAATTTTTCTTTTCATGTACAGAAGTATAGAAAATAAGTGAAAAGTTTTGTCCCTTTTCCGTGTCCCTCTCCTTTCTGCCCACACCACCACTGAGAACTTCGTCAATGGACTTCCAGGTCATATTATGTGCACACATATCCATTTCTTTCATTCATCGTACCTTATCTTCAAAACACTGTGAGCTCATTAAAGGAAGGAACCTGTAGCTTATACATTCGGTGTCCCCACAGCGCCTGACACAGAAATGGGAGGTGTTCAATAAATGCGTGTTGGTTAACAGACTTTGGAAGGAAGAAATTACGGCTGATATGATTATGTGTTTAAATGTGGAAAGTTCATTATAAAAACCATCATTGTCCTGTTTTCTCTTTCTCAATTTAGGTCGTTAAAGGCCTTACTTATTTGTGGAGTTTAAAGATTTTACATAGAGGTATGTACTGGCTTACAAGCTCTGACTTAATTTGGGGTAAGGTGGGGAGCTCTCCCTATACCTTGATTTTTAAAGTGAATAAATGATCTAATATTTAAGCCAGGTGATATATTTGGTAGTCAGTAAGATGGCTGCTTTATAAATGTTACTTAAAAATTTTTTTCTTCCTTAACTACTCTGATTTAGATTATAAACTTGGTATTGTATTTTTGTGAATAATGTTTACCAAACATGTAAAACGGTGTTTTTCATAGTATTTGGAAATGACAGGATCTTATTTTTCTTAACTCTAGTTAATTGCAAAACCTTCACTTTCTATATAATTGTATCCCTTCCTTTTATTAACATTTCAAATATCCTCATGCATTGTTGCTTAAGAGATTGCTTTACATACCTTGAAAGTGAAACTTTAAATAAGGGATTGGTAAGTGCATCAGCAATTAGTCTCCTAGTCTATTAACAGAACACATGAGAAGAATAATCAGATAACTGTTGAATGTTGCAAAAGGAACCTCCCTTTGCATTTTTTAATATTCCCCAAATGTCTGAATTCATTTGGAAGTTGGCCTAATGTTACTAACTACTGTTTAAATTTACACCTCTGCTCAGCCTAGCTTTATGCACATTTGGAGAATGCAACAACATACACAGATGTGATGAAAGGAAAGTTTTGTGTGTTTTTTTTTAAGGTATAAGGTATGAGAGAGAGAAAACAACTGATGTCTTCAATTGTAGTATCACATCTGTCACTAAGGGTTTTTTTTTGTTGTGGTGGTTTTAATATCCTAGTGATTCCAAATTTGTGCTTAAATCTTCCTTCCTCTTTTGAAAAGGGTATGTAGATTTTGACAAGCAAAACTTTCAATTCAGTTCTTGAAGGTGTTTATGCTGATTAAATGGAATCATAAGCCAAGTTTTTCTTTAAAGCCAGTCCACTCTATTTCTAGAGTGTATAGTTGGTACACATGTAGATGTAGGGAGAGTGAACTGAGTGTGTATTATTCTTCCTGGGAATAAATAAGCATGTGAATACATCTGGTGGATGAGAAAAAATGGAGCATTTTCTCCTGCAGGATTAAGAGAGAATGGTTGTTAACATAATATGACTTATATTGCTTCCCTGTACTCCCACCTCCCCACACTCACCAACCCATAAAGTGGTTATAGCCATTTTAATAGGAATTAACACAGTGGTCAATTCTTGTCATTTTATTGATTCTTATGGACATCTGCTATCCATTTGACAAAGGAAATCAAGGAAGTCATCAATGCTCAGTAGCAAAGCCTTCATTAAAAGGACCTTGCCATGGAAATTCAAATGTTATTTTTTTTAATTTATTTATTTTTGGCTGCGTTGGGTCTTTGTTGCTGTGTATGGGCTTTCTCTAGTTGCAGTGCGCGGGCTTCTCACTGTGGTGGCTTCTCTTGTTGCGGAGTATGGGCTCTACGTGCGCGGGCTCCAGTAGTTGTGGCACCTGGGCTCAGTAGTTGTGGCTCGTGGGCTCTAGAGTGCAGGCTCAGTAGTTGCAGCACACGGGCTTAGTTGCTCCACAGCATGTGGGATCTTCCTGGACCAGGGCTCGAACCCATGTCCTGCATTGGCAGGCGGATTCTTAACCACTGGACCACCAGGGAAGTCCTGCAAATATTATTATTAAAGAGATCCTTAGGCTCATCCTGTACTCTGGGCACACAGCATAATTCTGGTTTATAAGAAATTCTCACTAGCCATAACTTTCTGTGAGGACTCTTAGTAGCACTGAGAACTATAGTAGATAGGAAAATACTATTCAGTTATTCTGCAGTCATCTTTGTTTTTCTTCTTTAAAATCATTGGTTTTAGTTTTACTCTTCATCTGGAGGAATAATTGAATTTTTCATTCAAAATGGCATCTTGATGGACATGTTTCAAATGGATTTATATCTGGATCTAAAAATAAAGTCTAAAGTGTTCGTCAGAGTCCTGTACAACCACCCTATAATCACTGTGGGCAAGTGTGGTTGACCAGAGCCTCTTTAGAGGTAGGTAGGTCCTTCTCCCCAGCTGTGGTTGCAGTTTGGGCTAAGAAGTGTTCTTTGATCAGTGACATATGAGGGCCTTAGTGGTTTGACTGATTTTGGACATAGAGGTTTCAAAAAGGAATCCTAAGCCTGTACTTCTCTTTTTAGTCTGTGCTGGCCAGTCCAGTTCCCACAGAGAGTAACCACTATAAAATGCCACTGGTTATGGAATGAAAATACCTGCGAGAGGCTGAGTGGGGATAGTGGTAGTGGGCCAGCTGACCGTCTCAAGGGATTTCAGTTTTTTAAATTTATTTATTTAATTAAAGTATTGATTTACAATGTTGTATTAGTTTCAGGTATACAATGCTGTGTTAGGTACAGCAAGGTGATTCATTTATACATATATATAGATTCTTTTCCCTTATAGGTTATTACAAAATATTGAGTATAGTTCCCTATGCTATACAGTAGGTCCTTGTTGGTTATCTATTTTGTATATAATAGTGTGTATATGTTCAGTTTTAAATAAATACCAGTAAGTGAATGTGCATCTGCATCTGTCTAGATGGAAAGACTAATGAATTACAGTGCAGATGAACAGTGATTCCCCAGTAATTATGGGTACTCAGCTATAGAAAGAGTATGCTGTGGTAGTATACCTCATTAAACATATATGTTTAGCTTTTGAGTTTCCTTGTTATTTGTGGAAACTTTTACCTTCCAGATTTAAAAGTACGTGTTTTTATTGAAGAGTAGAAGAAGCCAGGTGTCCCTGAAGAATTTTGTAAAGCTTTGTCATGAGAAATTTACTCTAGATTGAGTAGTTGTTAACTTAATATTTTAGAGGTTTTGTCTATATTTAATAACTTGGATTTCATAAAAATAAGATTAAAGATGCCTTTTTATTTACCAAAAAGCTATTTAATTTTGTCCTTGATTAAAAAATTGTAGCTTTTTAGATCAGTTCAATTAAAGATCAGAGCTTTTAAGTTCAGCCAAGGCAATTAAATAGGTAATATACTTGTTTATAGACTTTTGATATGTAAGCTTATTGCTGTACCTTCTTAAAAGCACATATCCTCATTTTTGCTTTCTTGAATGATGATGGGAGTTCTAGCTGAATATGTGTCACATTGTCAAATCAAAGACAGTGGTCCTTCTGCAGGAGGGGGAGCCCGGTACAGGCGCTGTGAGAAGACAGAGTGAAAAGATGGTGAAAGAGAAGCATTAATGAGTGATCTAAGCCTCCTTCTCCTTTGTCTCGGTCTAAGTACCTGTGTTCTCCTCTGTCATTTTCTTCCCAACAAATGCCACCCCTAAAGACCAGGGTCTTATACTTATGAACACAAATTTTAAAATATTAAGAAATGGATATATATTCAGTTATCTAATGAGAAAAGAGGATAAACTGTTTCTCACATTAAATGGCTTCCTTGAAGTACAGTGGTCCTGGATTTGTAGCTGTAAATATATATGTGTGTGTGTGTGTATATATGTACATATATGTGTGTATATATAGGTATATATATGTGTATATATGTATACATGTGTATATATGTGTGTATATATAGGTGTTTGTGTGTGTGTATATATATATATATATATATATATATGTATATAGTGGAATTTATAAAATATAGTTAATGACTTCCAGACAAGCTGTTGAAAATCGAGTCTTTCCTATAGTGCAAACCCCATGAGGACTGTAGAGCAGAGTGAAGTCTGAGCAACAAGCAGCAACAGACCACCCATCCATCCCATGAAGCTTGTTAGTCTGGTACAGGTTAGTTTATTTGTGTATTATGGAAACTGTAAATTTTTTTAGGAATTGAAGTGTATCACTTGCCATTCATAGTGGATCATCAAGTGATATATTCAACCAGGTTTTACTTTTGTTTATTTTGTTCTTTTTAAGATCTGGTTGAGATGATATATGTGAAAGTGCTTTATAAGCTATCAAATATTAGTAATGCAGGTGTGTTTTAATTATATAATAACTATTATTAGAATTAACCACTTTATCCTGTTAATAAGAATACCTCACTCCCAAATCAAGCCAGGGAGAGAGTTTATTATACTTTGTATTACTAGGTGAAAAATTATGAAAACCTTTTCTTCAGGATAAACATGTGGTATCACATGAGGAAATAATTATTAAAACTGTTTGAGGGCTTCCTTGGTGGCGCAGTGGTTGAGAGTCCGCCTGCCGATGCAGGGGACACGCGTTCGTGCCCCGGTCCGGGAAGATCCCACATGCCGCGGAGCGGCTGGGCCTGTGAGCCATGGCCGCTGAGCCTGCGCGTCCGGAGCTTGTGCTCTGCAACGGGGGAGGCCGTCACAGTGAGAGGCCCGCGTACCACAAAAAAAAAAAAAAAAAAGAAAAAAAAAGAAAAAAAAACCTGTTTGAAACTTCCACCAAGATTAACTACTGTGGAAAAATTGTCTTTATTAAAAAGCATTCGTGTGAGCCCTGTGAGCATAGCATGTACTGACTGAGTAAAAACAAAGAAAATGAACAGTGAGAAAGTCTGTTAGGCCAGATCTGACATTACAGCAAACATTGCAGCTTAACTTCAAAACATACATCGCCACTAATGAGGTGAGAGCCCTGCATATTAATAAACCTACAGCTCCAGTCACAGCCATCATTACCCACATCAAACATAAATACAAGATTAACACCTATGCCATTTCTTTGGAAGATGTGAGAATGCCCTGGCATTAACTGCTCTCTCTTTCCCTGAGGATAATAAATAGAAATGGAAGGGTAATGAGAATAGAACTTAGATTAAGAAAATAAAATTGGCAGTCAGGCTGGGGCAGTCTTACACAGATGGAGAAGTTTATAGAAAGAAAAAAACCTAGATAGTTGGTGTCCCAGGATATTTTTGTATATATGAACCTGGTTGGTTTCATCAATTTTCTCTTAACAGGAGAGCTTTTTTTATATTTTATATTATATATATATGTATTAAAAATTTTTTTTGTATTATTCTGAAGGCAAATGCTGCCCAATTTGTGATTGGAGAAAGTCAGTCTTGTGGTTTCAATAGGCATGTTAGAAATTTCATTTTCTACCCCTGGCTCTACTTTTTATAAATCCGTCCTCATACATATTTTCCAGTTGGTGCCAAAGCCAGTGTTTTTAATTTGTTCATGGAGCAACTATTTATTTTTATCCCTACTGTGTTCCACGCAGTTGTCTATGTAGTTGGAATACATCGATTTGTATAAAACAAAAGATTCTGACACTCATGGAACTTATACTCTAGCTGGGGTGGGGCAGGGTTGGGAAAGTAATGTCGCTGAGTAATGAATGTAATAAAAAAAAATACAGAGTGTGTTAGAGGGTAGTTATTAATAGGGAGAAAAGAAAAATTAGATCAGTTTTAGGGGAGGGAAAGGGCAGGTTGCAGTGTTCATCAGGTAGGCCTCATAGAGAAGATGAGATTGAAGCAAAGGCTTGAAGGAAGAGAGTTGCTAGACAGGAAGGTATGTGGGGGAACAGAGCAGAAGATGCTGGTGGGATGTGCGTGGTGTGTTCATGGAACAGCAGGGAGGCCAGTGTGTCACGCTGAGGATAGGGGTGAGGGTATTATCAGCTGTTAGGCAGTGTTACAGTAACCAGGTGAGTTATAGAAGCTCAGGTCAGGGAGACAGTCATGAAGATGGGGAGAAGTGGTCAGATTCTGAATGTATTTTAAATGTAGAGTTAGAATTTCCTGATGGATTGCTTGTGGATTTTTAGAGGAAGAGAGGAGTCAAGTTTGCTTCAACTTTCAGCGGCAGTTCAGTGTGATAAAAAATGTTTCCTGCTACATTTTTTTTTCTGCTAAAACAGAGACCTTCACTAAAATTAAAGAAAAAACTGATAATATCAAGTGCTGACAAAGAATACAGAGCAACTGAACTCTCATACATTGCTAGTGGGAATATGAAATGGTCCAGCCACTTTGGAAAACAGTTTGGTACTGTCCTACAAAATGATTTGGCAATCGCACTCCACATGGCTTTATTCATAGTAGCCCCAAACTGGAAACAACTCCATTGTCTTTCAACTGGTGAATGAATAAACAAACTGTGGTACATCCAAACATAGAATACTACTCAGCAATAATAGGGAACAAACTACTGATTCATGCAGTGACATAGATGCACCGTAAGTTCCTTATGCTAAGTGAAAGAAGCCAGACTCAAAGGGCTACCTATTGTGTCACTCCACGTATATGACATTCTGGAAAAGGCAAAGCAGTAAGGATGGAAAATACATCAGTGGTTGCCCAAGGGTAGAGGAAGGGTTGACTATAAAGCTGTGAGGGAATTTTGGGAGATGTTGCAAATTCTATATCTTGAATTTGGTGGTGGTTATCAGACTGTACACATTTGTTAGAACACTTAGACTTATACACCTAGATAAGGTGAATTTTACTGTAAATTATACCTCAGTAAATCAGACTTTTAAAAAAAAGAAGAAGGAAGAGAAAGAAGGCATTCTTTTAATTCTTAGCAGTGCAGTGGAAGCTCTACTTTATTATTATTATTTTATTTTTCTTTTTTTGGCTGTGTTGGGTCTTCATTGTGACATGCGGGATCTTTGCAGTGCACAGACTCTTCGTTGCAGCACCCGGCTTCTCTCTAGTTGTGGCATGCAGGTTTTCTTTCTCTAGTTGTGGCATGCAGGTTTTCTTTCTCTAGTTGTGGCATGC
>NW_021703778.1:70347382-70373155 GCF_005190385.1 Monodon monoceros
TTCTCTAGTTGTGGCATGCAGGTTTTCTTTCTCTAGTTGTGGCATGCGGCCTCCAGAACATGTGGGCTCTGTAGTTTGCAGGATGCGGGCTCTCTAGTTGAGGCACGCGGGCTCAGTAGTTGTGGCGTGCAGGCTTAGTTGCCCTGTGGCATGTGAGATCTTAGTTCCCCAACCAGGGATCGAACCCATGTCCCCTCCATTGGAAGGTCAATTCTTTACCACTGGACCACTAGGGAAGTCCCATGGAAGCTCTACTTTAGAAAGACATTTCCCCTGCCCAAACAGACAGACCATTCTTTCAAGGGGTCTGGTTGATTCTGTCATTATCATCATATCTCGTGGCTCCTGAAAAATCCTACCTAGGTTTGGTCTAGCAACTCACTAGCTTGAAAAAAAAAAAAAAAGAATCCTTCATGATTTAAAGGATATCTGCAATGTCAGAAAGACAAAGAGAGGGAGAAAGAAAGAGAGGGAGGGATGGGAGGAGGAAGGAAGAGAAAGAAACTTAAACGTTGCTGTTACCCTTGGCTAGCAATTTGGAGCATCTGGAAATTGCACAGATTTTTCTTAGTTAACCTGTTTTTTCCTCAGATATTATTTAATAACTGTAGATGTGCCGCACTGACTTGGTCTAACTTGGACAATTTTTAAAAAGCTCAATTTCTAAGAAGGAATAAAGTTTTATTTAAATTCCCAATCCAGTCCCTCTGACTGACTGCCTCGTTGTGTGACCCTGGAAAGGCAGGTGACTCTTGCTCTCCGGGCCTCAGTTTCCTCATATATAAAATGAAGGGATGGCTAGATGATCACTCAACTTCCTTCAAGCAGCAGGATTCTGGATTCTTTGATTCGTGACTGAAGGAAGTATGACATATTACCAAGGTACAAAGTAAGTCAGGTATATAGGAGAAGAAAGAAAACGAATGAGAATCCCTATGAGTAGATTTTGCTATAAAAATCGTAGTAATAGTAATAATAATGAATATTTATTAGGCACTTACTCTGTACCAGACCCTGTTTTAAGTGCTTAACATGTATAAACTATTTTGTGTTCCTTCAAAATGGGCAACTCTGGGAAATATGAAATATTTTAGAACTAAAAGAGGCTAAAATGCAAGCAAATATTAATAATTGAGAATCAAAGCAATGTGGCTTAGCTAAGAATAATGTTGCTTTCTAAACCAAACTGATATAATCAATACAAAAGACATCTTTAAGGGGAAAGGGTTTTTAAACTATAAAGTATACTGAAAATAAAATATTATCATTAACAAAGACTTACAAAAAGGACATGCAGAGGGGGCTTCCCTGGTGGGGCAGTGGTTGAGAGTCCACCTGCCGATGCAGGGGACACGGGTTCGTGCCCCGGTCCGGGAGGATCCCGCTCCGCGGCTGAGCCCGTGAGCCATGCCCGCTGAGCCTGCGCGTCTGGAGCCTGTGCTCCGCAACGGGAGAGGCCACAGAAGTGAGAGGCCCGTGTACCCCCCCCAAAAAAAAAAAAAAAGGACATGCAGAGTTACAACTTAGATGGAAAGCAAAGGTATTCTCTTTTTAAAAAATCTTTTTATTTTGAAATGATTATAGATCCACAGGAAGTTGCCCCCAAAATGTACAGGAAGTTCACCTGCAAGGGCATCCTTTTTTTTTTTTCTTTTAACATCTTTATTGGAGTATAATTGCTTTACAATGGTGTGTTAGTTTCTGCTTTATAACAAAGTGAATCAGTTATACATATACATATCCCCATATCTCTTCCCTCTTGCGTCTCCCTCCCTTCCACCCTCCCTATCCCATCCCTCTAGGTAGTCACAAAGCACCGAGCTGATCTCCCTGTGCTATGCAACTGCTTCCCACTAGCTATCTGTTTTATGTTTGGTAGTGTATATATGTCTATTTGGCTCCTGTTTTTAAATATTGTCCTTTAAATGTAAATATTAATCACATGCCAGTGATATAGTAGATCATAACTTACAAACACTTGTGTGTTTGGAGGGGAAAAAAAGACTTAGCCCATTAACTGAGATAAACAAACTAATTTAATGACCCTGGGTTGTTGGTTTTTCTGCAGCTCTGACTCTCCACACAAATGAACATCTCTAAAAATTAAGCCTCCTTCCCCACGTTGGTCATTCATTGTCTTTCCCTCGGGTAATCACTAGGGATTTCTGTATTTGTGGTAATGATTTTCAAGACAAGAAACCCCATATAGCATTACTTAAAAGTGTTCTTTTAGGGCTTCCCTGGTGGCGCAGTGGTTGAGAGTCCGCCTGCCGATGCAGGGGACACGGGTTCGTACCCCGGTCCGGGAAGATCCCACATGCCACGGAGCGGCTGGGCCCGTGAGCCATGGCCGCTGAGCCTGCGTGTCCGGAGCCTGTGCTCCGCAACGGGAGAGGCCACAACAGTGAGAGGCCCACATACCAAAAAAAAAAAAAAGTGTTCTTTTAAAGAATGCATGTCTAGAGTATATGAAAAACTATCAAAATTCAACAGCAAAAAAAC
Source organism: Monodon monoceros (assembly GCF_005190385.1). Taxonomy (NCBI): domain Eukaryota; kingdom Metazoa; phylum Chordata; class Mammalia; order Artiodactyla; family Monodontidae; genus Monodon; species Monodon monoceros. The sequence continues at coordinate 70,349,885 of NW_021703778.1, forward strand.
CCAAACAATCCCAATAAAAAATGAGCAAAAGACATGAAGAGACATTCCACTGAAGAGGATGTACAAATGGCAAATATTTAAGCACAGGAAAGGATTTCAGCATCATTAGCTGTTAAGGCAATGCAAATTAAAACCACAGTGAGATATTACTACATACCTACCAGAATGGCTAAAATTTTTAAAATAGTGATAACACCAAATGCCGGCAAGGATGCAGAGAAATTAGATCACTAATACATTGCTGATAGGAACGTAAAATGATACAGACCCCCCGGAAAACAATTTGATATTTCTTAAAAATCTAAACATGCAACTACCACATGACCCAGCAATTGCACTCCTGGGCATTTATCCCAGAGAAATGAAGACTTACGTTTACACAAAAAGCAGTACACAAATGTTTATAGTAGCTTTGTTCATAATAAGCAAAAACTGGAAACAACCCCAGCGTCCTTTAATGAGTGAATGGTTAAACAAGCTGTGCTACATTCATGCCTTATACTACTACTCAGCAATAAAAAGGAATGAACTATTGATATACATAACCTGGATGAATCTCCAGAGAATTATGCCAAGTAAAAAAAGCCAGTCACAAAAGGTTACATACTGTGTGATTCCATTTTTATAAGATTCTTGAAATGACAGAATTACAGAAATGGAGAGTAAATTAGTGGTTTCCAGAGGCTAATGAGAGGGTGCAGGGGTAGGAGGGAAGTGGTGTGGCTATAAAAGGATGTGGTGATGGACACATTCTCTGTCTTGACTGTATCAGTGTCAGTGCCCTGTTTGTGATATTGTACAACAGTTTTTCAAGATGTCACTGTTGGGAGGAAATGGGTAGAGAGGATATACAGGATGTCTGTTATGTTTTACAACTGCATGTGAGTCTACAATTATCTCAAAATAAAAAGCTTAATAATAAAGAATATGTGATTGTTCTATGATTGTCTGCATTTGGGTGATCTACTTCGTCAGAGAGGGTTGTCCTGGACTTAGTTTTTCTTTTATCCATGTGTCTGTGGTAGGATTTTTCATAGGCAGAGTCATCCCTTTTAGGACATCTCTAAAAGGGTGAGGCACCCAGGGGAATTACCGTGCAAGCCACCTCCCCCTCCCTTTCTAAAAATGAGTATCAGTGGAAGCGTTAGGGAAGAGAAGAAGTCATGTGCCATAGAGGGAAGGAATACAAATAGTCTGAGAGGGTATTTAGTCCTCCTGTTAACCTCCCCTAAGATCCTTCTGCCTTGCTGGGGATTGGGATTTAAAGTAGATTATGTGATCATTGTGGGTTTGACTCACAGTTCTTTATGGCACCCGAATATATGCCCCTCACCTTTATGATGAGCCCCTGTCTACGCACCCAGCACAGTGCACTCGGTGGTCTGATGAATGTTTGATTCACCAAGCTCTGAGCACAGCTTTGTCTCTTATGCAAACTATGAAGTTTTAGGATCTTATCAAAGGGAGAGGGAGAACAGCTGTATGCTGGGTCATTTCTGTTGGTAGAGGTTGGAGGCCCCAGTTAATTTATGACACTGTGTGCCAGTCCATATTTGTTAGATGAATAAATTGAATCACAGTTTTCTGGGAATAATACTTTTCTCGTGGAATTTTTTGTAGTGTGGCTTAATTGGATGACCTTTGTTCCTCTGTAGTATTAAAGTAAGATATTTATCCTCAGAGAGGATATCCTGCCAAGAATGTTTAGCAGTTAGAAGACCTCTCCATGTCTGTCCCTTTCTCCAAAGGCATGGTTTAAGGTGGTCAGCACCATGGAAATTAAATCTGTTCTTTTGCTGTTGGAGGATTAAGTTCCTTCTGGATTGGGTGCAATTATTATTGTTATTAATATTATCATTCATTGAGTGCCTTTCTGTGTTTCAGATGAGGGAACTAAAGCTTAAAAAGGATAAATAACTTAGTCATAAGGAAGGTGATAACTGGTGGGTAGCCTAATGGAATAGATCTATATTTAGGGTCAGATCCAGATTTAAGTTCTGCTTCTGCTTCTTCTTAATACAACTCAGCTATGTGACCTTGGATCATCAGTTCCTTAACCTCTTTGAGATTGTAGCACTTTGGCACATAATAGATATTGTTATAGTTCAAATAACTGCTTCTCAAGACAAGCAGCAAGAGGTTAAGTGAAAGAATAGTTAGAACCTTCTCCAAACTTCCCTCCTATATCTACTTTATGTGAGAAGTGGAAAAGTCTAAAATAAAATGTCTGAAGATCAGCCCAGCTATTCAAGGTCAAAACTGGGATAGTAATCGAGCCCATAAATTGAGATGAGATTTATCTCATATAAACATAGTACAGTTTGTTAAGGCTTAAGAGTTAGGATTGTAGTCTATAGTTGTGTGACCTTGAGCAAGTAATTTCATTAACTTCAGCCTCAATTTACTCATCTATAAAAAGGGGTTAATAATAGTACCTATCTCAAGGGTTATGATGAGAATTAAATGAGATATAATATGTATGAGGATAATGCGTTTAGCCCAGTGTTTGGCATATAGCAAGTGCCAAAGAAGTGTTATCTCTAATTTTTGTTATTTCTTTAGAACAATTTACCAGAGTTGGTCTTCTAGACATGCTACTCCAAGTCAACTCTACGATCAAAATGTATCTTATAATTTATGTGTTCAGTGTTGTATTCCATTGCTTTCTTTCCTTTTTCACTGAAAAACTTGTAATTGGTGGTATCTTAGACTTGTGGGAATTAAGTTGTTCAGAGCTGGGGCAGAGTATAGGTCCCTTCCGACTTCCAGGAACCTGTTCCTCCACACCCGGTATTTCCCATACATCAAACAGAGGATGTTGCTGGGTAGGAATCTAAAATCCACCACGTTAGAAGGAAACCTCTTTTACTTACTAAAAGGAAGGCAGAATTGAGAAGCCTGGGCCTCTTTTGCCCCTGGTATTAGCCTTGTAAATGCTGCATGTCTCCTGCAGTTGTCATACATGAAGAGGGAAAACCATGTTTGTTGCTTCCATTCAGAACTGAATCATGAGACTCCAGATAATAACTGCCATTTAGGATGGCTAATTATGCTGCTTAATTTTATTTAAGGCTTTTGCAAGAATATTTGGATGACCTACCCTTTGTTGTGTGATGGAATGATTAGAATAACTTTTATATTGCACTGTGGTTTTCTCAAGTGTGTTCCTGTTGTGCACAGATGAATTTGTAGTGTAGAAATGTCAGCATAGTCTACGTTTTTGTTTTTGTTTTTGTTTTTCGCGGTACGTGGCCCTCTCACTGATGTGGCCTCTCCCGTTGCGGAGCACAGGCTCCGGACGCACAGGCTCAGCGGCCATGGCTCATGGGCGCAGCCACTCCGCGGCATGTGGGACCTTCCCAGACCGGGGCACGAACCCGTGTCCCCTGAATCGGCAGGCGGACTCTCAACCACTGCGCCACCAGGGAAGCCCAGCATACTCTATGTTTAATTGTATCTGCTGTTCTCATTCAGTAGAAAGCAGTCCCCAAGAAATAACTAGATAAATATATTAGTTGTTGTCTTTTCATAAGACAAACATAATGTAAAAAGATTGTTGCAGCACCCTGGCATAGTGCTAGGAGAGCTTACTAGGCATGAAGACCTGCTAATGTGTCTCTGGCTCCTGGTAAACTGAGACTGGCTTCCTGGCATTCAAGCAAAATAGTGTAATTGCTTTATAGAGGGGAAAAAGTTGAAGAGAAGTTTATTTCTGCTTCCATTATCATCCCACAGGAGAGCCACATACCGTATTTTAAAACTGAACTCGTGTTTCCTTAAGGATTGCACTGTGCCTATTTCTAAAAGCATTCAGTGAGGCTTACACATGAAAGCACAGAGCAAATTAAATATTTTAAATATGCTACCAAGGGGGAAGGGGGTGGGGTGGGAGGAACTAGGAGATTGGGATTGACACATATACACTACTGATACTGTGTATAAAATAGACAGCTGATGGGAACATACTGTATAGCACGGGAGCTCTACTTAATGCACTGTGGTGACTTAAATGCGAGGGAAATCCAAAAGGGAGGGGATATATGTATATGTATGGCTGATTCATTTTGCTGTGCAGTAGAAGCTAACACAGCATTGTAAAGCAACTATACTCCAGTAAAAATTTTTACAAAAAGACAAAATGGAGACCAGAAGGGAGCAGAAGTGGGAGATATCACCAGCACCTGATATGAATAGATCACAGCAAAAAGGGAATCCTCAGTTCGCAAGCATTTCCTTTTCTGAAAAGAGAAAGCATAGAATGGCTTGAAGAAAGTCACAATTTTCTTTGTGACGAAACTTAAAGGAAATTGATGTGTAGAGCCCTGTATAAAACACGTTGGATAACTCCAGCTGTAGTTCTGTGAAAGAGGTTTTATTTATGTGTTTTGAGCAGCCTCCTCGGATCGCCTCTCACTCTGACCCCTGATTGTGTTGGGGGTGGGTGCTGGGTAGTGGGTGGAGGAGCCTTTTGTGAAGAGCTGCAGAAAGCCCATGCTCTGTGGGCCTTTATTAGCAAGCTTCAGCTTGATGCTGTTCATGTGGGTTGTTTAATGGCTAATTGATACAGCATGTGTAAAGATACAGTTTCCTGCTTGGGGCTGTTATCGGTGGCAACATGGGTTTGTCTCAACATGATACCAATTTCCACAGTCAATTTGGTCAATTCAGTGAAGGAAAAAAAAAAGTCAGTCCAGCCTGAAAATCAGTCAAAGGAGTTACTAGAGGTTATTGAGGCAACTACGGTTGGTTGATCAAAATTTTCATGTTTGAACCATTTGTTTTCACATTTTGTATACATAGCCTTGGTCATTTTGAGAAATAATCTTAAATACACAGAAGTAACATTTCAAATTTAGTATCTTTTAAAAAATATCTGTAATCACAATCAGGCTTTCTAGAACATAATATTTTTGAGAGGGAATAACCATTTTACCATTGATATGTAGTATACGATCAGAGCGTAAACAACTGATGTCTCATATTTTGTTATAAATAGAGTAAGAAGGTGACCACAGAGATCATAAAGGACCTGAAAAACCGTGGAGAAGTTATCAATAAAAAGAAGTTAAAGAATTGTGTTTTGGGCTGATTTTTAAAGCCACTTTACTGTTATATAACTTAAATATCATAAAGCTCACCCGTTTTAAGTGTGCGATTCAGGGATTTTTAATAAATTATAGAATTGTGTAACCATAACCATAATCCATCTGAGAACATTTTCCATCACCCCAAAAAAGAATCCACATGCCCACTTGCCATCAGTTCCTGCTCCTAGCCCCAGCTTCTGCGAACCACTAATCTGTTTTCTGAATTTATAGATTTGTGTTTTTTAGACATTTTATATAAACAGATTAATACAACATGAAGTCTTTTCTATCTCACTTCTTTCATTTAGCATAATCTTTTGGTGGTTTATCCATTTAGTAGTATGGGTATGTCAGCAGTCCATTCCTTTGTTCTAATATCTTTTTAAAATTGAGGTATAATTGACATACAACATTATATCAGTTACAGATGTGTAACATAATGATTTGATGTTTGTATATATTATGAAGTGATCACCACAATCAACCTAGTTAACATATGTTATCATACATAGTTAGAGAATTTTTTTCTTGTTTTGAGAACTTTGATGATTTATTCTCTTAGCAACTTTAAAATATGTAATACAGTATTATTAAATGTAGTTGCCATATTGTACATTACATCCCTGTGATATACTTATTTTAAAAACGGAAGTTTGTACCTTAAGACTCCTTTCACCCATTTTGCCCACAGCCCCCTCCCCCTCCGCTGGCAAACACCAATCTGTTCTCTGTATCTATGAGCTTGTTTTGTTGTTGTTGTTGTTTTTAGATTCCTCTTATAAGTGAGATCACATGGTATTTGTCTCTATCTGATTATTTTACTTAGCATAGTGCCCTCAAGATCTATCTATGTTGTCTCAAATGGCAAGATTTCATTATTTTTTATGGCCAAAAAATATCCCATTGTATATATATGTGTGTGTATATATATATATGTTATATATATGTATGTGTATATATATATATAATATATATATATATATATATACATACCACATTTTCTTTGTTGATGGACATTTAGGTTGTTCCTCTATTCAGCTGTTGTAAATAATGCTGAGTGAACATGGGGGTGTATATATCTTTTGGAGTTAGTGTTTTTGTTTTCTTTGGATAAATACCCAGAAGTAGAGTTGCTGGATCTTATGGTAGTTATATTTTTAATATTTTAAGGAATCTCCATACTTTTTTCCATAGTGGGTATGCCAATTAACATTTCCATCAACTGTGCACAGGGTTCCCTTTTCTCCATATCCTTGCTAACACTTATTTCTTGTCTTTTTGATAATAGCCATTCGAATAGATGTGAGGTGATATCTCATTGTGGTTTTGATTTGCATTTCCCTGATGATTAATTATTGATGTGGAGCACCTTTTCATGTACCTGTTGGCCGTCAGTATGTCTTGTTTAGAAAAATGTCTATTCAGATCCTCTGTTGATTATTTAAATCAGATTGGCTTTTTTTGCTATTAAGTTTTTTGAGTTCTTTGTATATTTTAGATATTAACTCTTTATCAGATACATGACTTGCAAATATTTTCTCTCATTTAGTTGGTTGCCTTTCCATTTTGTTGACGTTTTCCTTTGCTCTGTAAAGCTTTTTAGTTTGAGGTAGTCCCATTTGTTTATTTTTGATTTTGTTGCCTTCGCTTTAGATGTCAAATCCAAAAAACTCATTATCAAGACTGATGTCAAGGAGCTTACCCTCTATGTTTTCTTTGAGGAGTTTTATGGCTTCAGGTCTTACATGCAAGTCTTTAATCCATTTTGAGTGAATTTTTATGTATTGTAAGATAGTGATCCAGTTTCATTTTTTAAAATGTGGCTGTCCATTTTTTCCAATACCATTTATTTAAGAGACTGTCCTTTTTTCAGTATATTGTATATTCTTGGCTTCTTTGTCATCAATTAATTGACTGTATAAGATGGGTTTATTTCTGGGTTCTCTGTTCATTGATCTATGTGTCTTTTTATGCCCATATCATACTGTTTTGATTACTATAACTTTGTGTTATTGTTTGAAATCAGGGAGCATGATGCCTCTAGCTTTGTTTTACTTTTTCTCAAGATTGCTTTGGCTATTCAGGGTCTTTTGTGGTTCTGTACAAAGTTTAGAATTGTTTGTTCCATTTCTGTGAAAAATGCCATTGGAATTTTGATAAGAATTGCATCAAATCTGTAGACTGCTTTGAGTAATATGGACATTTTAATAATGTTAATTCTTCCAATCCATGAGTGTAGAATATCTTTCCATTTTTGGTGTCTTCTTCAGTTTCCTTCATCTGGGTCTTACAATTTTCAGTGTACAGGTCTTTCACCTCCTTGCTTAAATTTATTCCCTAGATATTTTGTTCATTTTGATACAGTTGTAAATGGGATTGTTTTCTTCATTTCTCTTCCTGATAGTTCATTATTGGTGTAAGCAAAACTACAGATTTCTGTGTATTGATTTTGTATCCTGCAAGTTTATTGGATTTATTTATTAGTTCTAACAGTTTTTTTTGTTTTTTGTTTTCCTGCGGTACGCGGGCTTCTCTTTTGTTGTGGCCTCTCCCGTTGCGGAGCACAGGCTCCGGACGCGCAGACTTAGCGGCCATAGCTCACCGGCCCAGCCGCTCCGCGGCAGGTGGGATCTTCCCAGACCGGGGCACGAACCCATGTCCCCTGCATCGGCAGGCGGACTCTCAACCACTGCGCCACCAGGGAAACCCTATAACGGTTTTTTGGTGGGGGTGTTCAGGGTTTTTTATATATACTATCATGACATCTGAAAATAATGACAATTTTACTTTTTCCTTTCCAATTTGGATGCCTTTTATTTCTTTTTCTTACTTAACTGTTCTGGCTAGGACTACCTATACTATGTTGAATAAAAGTGACAAAAGAGTATATCCTTATCTTGTTCTTTACCTTAGAAGAAAAGCTTTTAACTTTTCATCATTGACAGTGATGTTAGCTGTGGGCTTCTCTTATATGGCCTTTATTATGTGGAGGTATGTTCCCTCTGTACCCACTTTGTTGAGAGTCTTTATTGTAAAAGGATGTTGAATTTTGTCAAATCCTTTTACTGCATCTCCTGAGATGATTCTAAATTTTCATCCTTTAATTTGTTAATCTTGTGTATCATGTTGATTGATTTGTATATGTTGAACCATCCTTGCATCCCTGTAATAAATCCCACTTGATCGTAGTATAGGATTCTTTTTTTTTGTTTTTAACAACTTTATTGGAGTATAATTGCTTTACAATGATGTGTTAGTTTCTGCTTTATAACAAAGTGAATCAGTTATCCATATACATATGTTCCCATATCTCTTCCCTCTTATGTCTCCCTCCCTCCCACCCTCCCTGTATGTGGTCACAAACAACCTAGCTGATCTCCCTGTGCTATGCGGCTGCTTCCCACTAGCTATCTATTTTACATTTGGTAGTGTATATATGTCCATGCCACTCTCTCACTTTGTCCCAGCTTACCCTTCCCCCTCCCCATAACCTCAAGTCCATGCTTTAGTAGGTCTGTGTCTTTATTCCCATCTTACCCCTAGGTTCTTCATGATCTTTTTTTTTTTTTTTTTTTTAACCGTATGCTATATGTGTTAGCATATGGTATTTGTTTTGCCTTTCTGACTTACTTCACTCTGTATGACAGACTCTAGGTCCATCCACCTCGCTACAAATAACTCAATTTCGTTTCTTTTTATGGCTGAGTAATATTCCATTGCATGTATGTGCCTCATCTTCTTTATCCATTCATCTGTTGATGGACACTTAGGTTGCTTCCATGTCCTGGCTATTGTAAATAGAGCTGCAATGAAGATTTTGGTACATGACTCATTTTGAATTATGGTTTTCTCAGGGTATATGCCCAGTAGTGGGATTGCTGGGTCGTATGGTAGTTCTATTTGTAGTTTTTTAAGGAGCCTCCATACTGTTCTCCATAGTGGCTGTATCAATTTACATTCCCACCAACAGGGCAGGAGTGTTCCCTTTTCTCCACACCCTCTCCAGCATTTATTGTTTCTAGATTTTTGGATGATGGCCAATCTGACCGGTGTGAGATGATATCTCACTGTAGTTTTGATTTGCAGTTCTCTAATGATTAATGATGTTGAGGATTCTTTCTTGTGTTTGTTGGCAAACTGTATATCTTCTTTGGAGAAATGTCTATTTCGGTCTTCTGCCCATTTTTGGATTGGGTTGTTTGTATTTTTGTTATTGAGCTGCATGAGCTGCTTATAAATTTTGGAGATTAATCCTTTGTCAGTTGCTTCATTTGCAAATATTTTCTCCCATTCTGAGGGTGTCTTTTCGTCTTGTTTATGGTTTCCTTTGCTGTGCAAAAGCTTTTAAGTTTCATTAGGTCCCATTTGTTTATTTTTGTTACCGTTTCTCTAGGAGGTAGGTCAAAAAGCATCTTGCTGTGATTTATGTCATAGAGTGTTCTGCCTATGTTTTCCTCTACGAGTTCATAGTGTCTGGCCTTACATTTAGGTGTTTAATCCATGTTGAGTTTATTTTTGTGTATGGTGTTAGCGAGTGTTCTAATTTCATTCTTTTACATGTAGCTGTGCAGTTTTCCCAGCACCACGTACTGAGGACACTGTGTTTTTCTCCATTGTATATTCTTGCCTCCTTTCTCAAAAATGAGGTTACCATATGTGCATGGGTTTATCTCTGGGCTTTCTATCCTGTTCCATTGATCTATATTTCTGCTTTTGTGCCAGTATCATACTGTCTTGGTTACTGTAGCTTTATAGTATAAGTCTGAAGTCCAGCTGTATAGTCTGGACTATAGTATAGTCTGCCTCCAGCTCCGTTTTTCTTTCTCAAGATTGCTTTGGCTGTTCGGGGTGTTTTGTGTTTCCATACAAATTCTGAAATTTTTTGTTGTAGTTCTCTGAAAAATTCCATTGGTAGTTTGATAGGGATTGCACTGAATCTGTAGATGGCTTTGGGTACTAGAGTCATTTTCACAATGTTGATTCTTCCAATCCAAGAACATGGTATATCTCTCCATGTGTTTGTATCATCTTTAATTACTTTCATCACTGTCTTACAGTTTTCTGCATATAGGTCTTTTGTCTCCATAGGTAGGTTTGTTCCTAGATATTTTATTCTTTTTGTTGATATGGTAAATGGAGTGTTTCCTTAATTTCTCTTTCAGATTTTTCATCATTAGTGTATAGGAAAGCAAGAGATTTTTCTTCATTAATTTTGTATCCTGCTACTTTACCAAATTCATTGATTAGCTTTAGTAGTTTTCTGGTAGCATCTTTAGGATTCTCTATGTATAGTGTCATGTCATCTGCAAACAGTGACAGCTTTACTTCTTCTTTTCCTATTTGGATTCCTTTCATTTCTTTTTCTTCTCTGATTGCTGTGGCTAAAACGTCCAAAACTATGTTGAATAAGAGTGGTGAGAGTGGGCAACCTTGTCTTTTTCCTGATCTTAGAGGAAATGGTTTCACTTTTTCACCATTGTGAACGATGTTGGCTTTGGGTTTGTTATATATGGCCTTTATTATGTTGAGGTACATTCCCTCTATGCATATTTTCTGGAGGGTTTTTATCATAAATGGGGGCTGAATTTAGTCAAAAAAGCTTTTTCTGCATCTATTGAGATGATCATATGGTTTTTCTCCTTCAGTTTGTTAATATGGTGTGTAACATTAATTGATTTGCCTATATTGAAGAATCCTTTCATTCCTGGAATAAACCCCATTTGATCATGGTGTATCATCCTTTTAATGTGCTGTTGGATGCTGTTTGCTAGTATTTTCTTGAGGATTTTTGCATCCGTGTTCATCAGTGATACTTGCCTGTAGTTTTCTTTGTTTGGAACATCTTTGTCCTGCTTTGGTATCCGGGTGATGGTGGCCTCGTAGAATGAGTTTAGGAGTGTTCCTCGCTCTTCTCTAAATGTTTGATAGAATTCGCCTGTGAAGCTGCGTGGTCCTTGGCTCTGTTGGAAGATTTTTAATCACAGTCTCAATTTCAGTGCTTGTGATTGGTCTGTTTATATTTTCTGTTTCTTAGTAGTTCAGTCGCGGAAGGTTGTGCTTTTCTAGGAACTTAGAAATTTGTTGTCCATTTTATTGGCACGTAGTTGGTTGTAGTAATCTCTCTTGAACCTTTGTATTTCTGCAGTGTCAGTTGTTATTTCTCCTTTTTCATTTCTAATTCTCTTGTTTTGAGTCTTCTCCCTTTTTTTCTTGATGAGTCTGGCTAATTGTTTATCAATTTTGTTTATCTTCTTAAAGAACCAGCTTTTAGTTTTATTGCTCTTTGCTGTCGTTTCCTTCATTTCTTTTTCATTTATTTCTGATCTGATCTTTATGATTTCTTTCCTTCTGCTAACTCTGGGGATCTTTTGTTCTTCTTTCACTAACTGCTTTAGGTGTAAGGTTAGGTTGCTTATTTGAGGTGTTTCTTGGTTTTTGACGTAGGGTTGTATTGCTATACTTTTCCCTCTTAGAACTGCTTTGGCTGCATCCCATGGGTTTTGGGTTGTCATGTTTTCATTGTCATTTCTTTCTAGGTATTTTTTGATTTCCTCTTTGATTTCTTCAATGATCTCTTCATTATTAAGTAGTGTATTGTTCAACCTCCTTGTGTTTGTATTTTTTACAGATTTTTACCTGTAATTGATATCCAGTCTCATAGCATTGTGGTTGGAAAAGATACTTGATATGATTTCAGTTTTCTTAAATTTACCAAGGCTAGATTTGTGACCCAAGATATGATCTATCCTGGAGATTGTTCCATGAGCACTTGAGAAAAATGTGTATTCTGTTGTTTTTGGATGGAATGTCCTACAAATATCAATTCAGTCCATCTTGTTTAATGTATCATTTAAAGCTTGTGTTTCCTTATTTATTTTCATTTTGGATGATCTGTCCATTGGTGAAAGTGGGGTGTTAAAGTCCCCTACTATGAAGGTGTTACTGTCGATTTCCCCTTATATGGCTGTTAGCATTTGCCTTATGTATTGAAGTGCTCCTATGTTGGGTGCATAAATATTTACAATTGTTATATCTTCTTCTTGGATTGCTCCCTTGATCATTATGTAGTGTCCTTCTTTGTCTCTTGTAATAGTCTTTATTTTAAAGTCTATTTTGTCTGATATGAGAATTGCTACTCCAGCATTCTTCTGATTTCCATTTGCATGGAATATCTTTTTCCATGCCCTCACTTTGTCTGTATGTGTCCCTAGGTCTGAAATGGGTCTCTTGTAGACAGCATATATACGGGTCTTGTTTTTGTATCCATTCAGCCAGTCTGTGTCTTTTGGTTGGAGCATTTAATCCATTTACATTTAAGGTAATTATTGATATGTACGTTCCTATTACCATTTTCTTAATTGTTTTGCGTTCATTATTGTAGGTCTTTTCCTTCTCTTGTGTTTCCTGCCTAGAGGAGTTTATTTAGCATTTGTTGTAAAGCTGGTTAGGTCGTGCTGAATTCTCTTAGCTTTTGCTTGTCTGTAAAGGTTTTAATTTCTCCATCAAATCTGAATGACCTCCTTGCTGGGTAGAGTAATCTTGGTTGTAGGTTTTTCCCTTTCATCACTTTAAATATGTGCTGCCACTACCTTCTGGCTTGCAGAGTTTCTGCTAAAAGATCAGCTGTTAACCTTATGGGGATTCCCTTGTATGTTATTTTTTGTTTTTCCCTTGCTGCTTTTAATATGTTTTTTTTGTATTTATTTTTTGATAGTTTGATTAATATGTTTCTTGGCGTGTTTCCCCTTGGATTTATTCTGTATGGGACTCTCTGTGCTTCCTGGACTTGATTCACTATTTCCTTGCCCATATTAGGGAAGTTTTCAACTATAATCTCTTCAAATATTTCCTCAGTACCTTTCTTTTTCTCTTGTCCTTCTGCGACCCCTGTAATTCAAATGTTGGTGCATTTAATGTTGTCCCAGAGGTCTCTAAGACTGTCCTCAGTTCTTTTCATTCTTTTTCCTTCATTCTGCTCTGTGGTAGTTATTTCCACTATTTTATCTTCCAGGGCACTTATCCGTTCTTCTGCCGCAGTTATTCTGCTGTTGATTCCTTCTAGAGTATTTTTAATTTCATTTATTGTGTTGTTCATCATTGCTTGTTTCCTCTTTAGTTCTTCTAAGTCCTTGTTAAATATTTCTTGTATGTTCTCCATTCTGTTTCCAAGATTTTGTATCATCTTTACTGTCATTACTCTGAATTCTTTTTCAGGTAGACTGCCTATTTCCTCTTCATTTGTTAGGTCTGGTGGGTTTTTACCTTGCTCCTTCATCTGCTGTGTTTTTCTCTGTCTTCTCATTTTGCTTAACTTACTGTGTTTGGGGTCTCCTTTTCGCAGGCTGCAGGTTTGTAGTTCCCATTTTTGGTGTCTGCCCCCAGTGGCTAAGGTTGGTTCAGTGGGTTGTGTAGGCTTCCTGGTCGAGGGGACTAGTGCCTGTGTTCTGGTGGATGAGGCTGGAACTTGTCTTTCTGGTGGGCAGGACTGTGTCCAGTGGTGTGTTTTGGGGTGTCTGTGACCTTATTATGATTTTAGGCAGCCTCTCTTCTAACGGGTGGGGTTGTGTTCCTGTCTTGATAGTCGTTTGGCATAGGGTGTCCAGCACTGTAGCTTGCTGGTCATTGAGTGGAGCTGGGCGTTAGCATTGAGATGGAGATCTCTGGGAGAGCTTTCGCCATTTGATATTACGTAGAGCTGGGAAGTCTCTTGTGGACCAATGTCCTGAACTCAGCTCTCCCACCTCAGAGACACAGGCCTGACAGCCCGCCAGAGCATCAAGACCCTGTCAGCCACACATCTCAGAAGAAAAGGGAGAAAAAGAGAAAGAAGGAAAGAAAAAAATAAAATAAAAAAGTTATTAGAATAAAAAAAACTTTTAATTATTAAAAATAAAAAAATTTAAAAGTAGTAAAAAAAAAAAAAAAAGAGAGCAACCAAACCAAAAAGCAAATCCACCACTGATAACAAGCTATAAAAACTATGTGAAAAACAACAACAACAACAACAACAAAATGGAGAGACAGAACCCTAGGACAAATGGTAAAAGCAAAGCTATACAGACAAAATCACACAAAGGAGCATACAAATACACACTCACAAAAAGAGAAAAAGGAAAAAAAAATATATATCTATGTAAAAAAACAAAGGAAGAGAGCAACCAAGTCAATAAACAAATCTACCAATGATAGAAACTCTAAATACTAAACTACGATAAATATAAAACCAAAAGAGTCCGTCACATAGCAAACCCCAAATCTACAGTTGCTCCCAAAGTCCACTGCCTCGATTTTGGGATGATTCATTGTCTATTCAGGTATTCCACCGATGCAGGGTACATCAGGTTGATTGTGGAAATTTAATCACTGCTCCTGAGGCTGCACGGAGAAATTTCCCTTTCTCTTCTTTCTTTGCACAGCTCCCGGGGTTCAGCTTTGGAATCGGCCCCGCCTCTGCGTGTAGGTCGCCTGAGGGCATCTTTTCCCACCCAGACAGTATGGGGTTAAAGGAGCCTCTGATTCGGGGGCTCTGGCTCATTCGGGCCAGGAGGAGGGAGGGTTACAGAATGTGGGGCGAGCCTGCGATGGCAGAGGCCAGCATGACATTGCAACAGCGTGAGGCGTGCCGTGCATTCTCCCGGGAAAGTTGTCCCTGTATCATGGGACCCTGGCAGTGGCGGGCTGCACCGGCTCCCGGGAGGGGAGGTATGGATAGTGACCTGTGCTCGCACACAGGCTTCTTGGTGGCTGCAGCAGCAGCCTTACCATCTCATGCCTGTCTCTGGGGTCTGCACTGATAGCCGCGGCTCGCGCCCATCTCTGGAGCTCATTTAGGCAGTGCTCTGAATCCCCACTCCTCGTGCACCCCAAAACAATGGTCTCTTGCCTCTTAGGCAGTTCCAGACTTTTTCCTGGACTCCCTCCCAGCTACCTGTGGCGCACTAGCCCCCTTCAGGCTGTGTTCATGCAGCCAACCCCAGCCTTCTCCCTGAGGTCTGACCTCCAAAACTGGAGCCTCAACTCCCAACCCCCACCCACCCCAGCAGGTGAGCAGACAAGCGTCTCAGGCTGGTGAGGGCTGGTCGGCAATGATCCTCTGTGCGGGAATCTCTCCGCTTTGCCCTCTGCACTCCTATTGCTGCTCTCTTCTCTGTAGCTCCAAAGCTCCCGCCCCCCCCCCCCCGTTTCCACCAGTCAAGGGGCTTCCTAGTGTGTGGAAACTTTTCCTCCTTCACAGCCCCCTCCCCAAGGTGCAGGTCCAGTCCCTATTCTTCTGTCTCTATTTTTCTTTTGCTCTACCCAGGTACGTGGGGAGTTTCTTGCCTTTTGGGAAGTCTGAGGTCTTCGGCCAGCATTCAGTAGGTGTTCTGTACGAGTAGTTCCACATGTAGATGTATTTCTGATGTATTTGTGGGGAGGAAGGTGATCTCCACATCTTACTTCTCTGTGGTCTTGAAGGTCTCTCTCCTCTGTCATTTCTGATTTTATGACCCACTCCCTTTTATTCTTGGTGAGTCTAGCTAAAGATTTGTCAATTTGGTTTATCTTTCGAAGGACCAACTTTTTATTTCATTGATTTTTTTCTATTGTCTCTTTAGTCTCTATTTCATTTATTTCTGCTCTGATCTTTGTTGTTTGCTTCCTTCTTTTAACTTTGGGCTTTGTTTGTTCTTCTTCTTCTAGTTCTTTGAGGTGTAAAGTTAGGTTGTTTATTTGAGATTTTTATTGTTTCTGGCAGTAGGCATTATCATTGTTAATCCTTGCCTCTTAAAGCTGCTTTTCTGCAGGCTTGGTATGTTGTGTTTCCATTTTTCTTTGTCTCAAGATTTTTTTATTCCACTTTTGGTTTCTTTATTGACCCATTGTTTGTTCAATAGCATGTTGTTTAGTTTCCACTAATTTTCCAGTTTCCTTCTTGTAATTGATTTCTATTTTCATACCATGAAAATATGCTTGTTATTGTCTTAATCTTCTTAAATTTGTTAAGATTTGTCTTGTGGACTGACATATGATCTCTCCTGGAGAATATTCAATGTGCACTTGAGAAGAATGTGTATTCTGTTGCTTTTGGTTGGATATTTGTTAAGTTCATCAGATCTAACATGTCATTTAAAGTCCCCTACTGTTATTGTACTGCTGTTTATTTCTCCCTTTTTTGGTCTCTTAACATCTGGTGTATATATATAGGGGCTCCTATGTTGGATACATAAATATTTATAAATATTATATGTTCTTGTTGGATTGACCCCTTTATCAACATGTAAGGGTTCTTTGTTTCTTATTACAGTTTTTCTATTTCCTTTTATTGCTCAATAATATTCCATTGAATGGATATATCACAGTTTCTTTATCCATTTACTAGTAGAGGGATATTTGTATTTATCCAGTTTGGGGCTGTTAAGAATAATGCTGGAGATTTGAGAAAATGGTGGAAGAATAAGACGTGGAGATCACCTTCCTCCCCACAGATACATCAGAAATACATCTACACGTGGAACTGCTCCTATAGAACACCCACTGAACGCTGGCAGAAGACATCAAACCTCCCAAAAGGCAAGAAACTCCCCACGTACCTGGGTAGGGCAAAAGAAAAAAGAAAAAACAGAGGCAAAAGAATAGGGACAGGACCTGCACCAGTGGGAGGGAGCTGCGAAGGAGGAAAGGTTTCCACACACTAGAAGCCCCTTCGTGGGTGGAGACTGCGGGAGGCGGAGGGGGGGAGCTTCGGAGCCGCAGAGGAGAGCACAGCAACAGGGGTGCGGAGGGCAAAGCGGAGAGATTCCCACACAGAGGATCGGTGCCGACCAGCCCTCACCAGCCAGAGAGGCGTGTCTGCTCATCTGCCTGGGCGGGAGGGGCTGGGAGCTGAGGCTCGGGCTTCGGTCGGATGCAGGGAGAGGACTGGGGTTGGCGGCGTGAACGCATCTTGAAGGGGTTAGTGCACCATGGCTAGCCAGGAGGGAGTCCGGGGAAAAGTCTGCACCTGCCGAAGAGGCAAGAGACTTTTTCTTGCCTCTTTGTTTCCTGGTGCACAAGGAGAGGGGATTAAGAGCGATGCTTAAAGGAGCTCTAGAGATGGGCGCGAGCCGCAGCTATCAGCACGGACCCCAGAGACGGGCATGAGATGCTAAGACTGCTGCTACAGCCACCAAGAAGCCTGTGTGCGAGCACAGATCACTATCCCCACCTCCCCACCCGGGAGCCTGTGCAGCCCGCCACTGCCAGGGTCCCATAACCCAGGGACAATTTCCCCGGGAGGACACACAGCGCGCCTCAGGCTGCTGCAACATCATGCTGGCCTCTGCTGCCGCAGGCTCACCCCGCATCTGTACCGCTCCCTACCCCCGCCCTGAATGAGCCAGAGCCGCCAAATCAGCTGCCCCTTTAACCCCGTCCTGTCTGAGCGAAGAACAGACGCCCTCCGGCGACCTACACACAGAGGCGGAGCGAAATCCAAAGCTGAACCCTGGGAGCAGTGCGAACAAAGAAGAGAAAGGGAAATTTCTCCCAGCAGCCTCAGAAGCAGCGGATTAAAGCTCCACAATCAACTTAATGTACCCTGCATCTGTGGAATACCTGAATAGACAACAAATCATCTCAAATTGAGGAAGTGGACTTTGGGAGCAAGATACATTATTTTCTCCCCTTTTCCTCTTTTTGTGAGTATGTATGGGTATGCTTCTGTGTGAGATTTTGTCTGTATAGCTTTGCTTTCACCATTTGTCCTAGGGTTCTGTCTGTCTGTTTTGTTTTTTTAACTTTAAAAATTTTTTCTTAAAAATTAATTTTTTTATTTTAATTATTTTATTTTACTTTCTCTTACTTTATTTTATTTTATCCTCTTCCTTCCTTCCTCCCTCCCTCCCTCCCTCCCTCCCTCCCTCCCTTCCTTTCTATTTTTTCTCCCTTTTATTCTGAGCCGTGTAGAGGAAAGGCTCTTGGTGCTCCAGCCAGGTGTCAGGGCTGTGCCACTGAGGTAGGAGAGCCAACTTCAGGACACTGGTCCACAAGAGACCTCCCAGCTCCACGTAATATCAAATGGCGAAAATCTCCCAGAGATCTCCATCTCAACACCAAGACCCAGCTTTACTCAACGACCAGCAAGCTACAGTGCTGGACACCCTGTGCCAAACAACTAGCAACACAGGAACACAGCCCCATTCATTAGCAAGGAGGCTGCCTAAAATCATAATAAGGCCACAGACACCCAAAAACACACCACCAGATGTGGACCTGCCCACCAGAATGTCACAAACCAGCCTCATCCACCAGAACACAGGCAATAGTCCCCTCCACCAGGAAGCCTCCACAAACCACTGAACCAACCTTAGCCACTGGGGACAGACACCAAAAACAATGGGAACTATAAACCTGCAACCTGCGAAAAGGAGACCCCAAACACAGTAAGATAAGCAAAATGAAAAGACAGAAAAACACACAGCAGATGAATGAGCAAGGTAAAAACCCACCAGACCTAACAAATGAAGAGGAAATAGGCAGTCTACCTGAAAAAGAATTCAGAATAATGATAGTAAAGATGATCCAAAATCTTGGAAATAGAATAGAGAAAATGCAAGAAACATTTGACAAGGACCTAGAAGAACTAAAGAGGGAACAAGCAATGATGAACAACACAATAAATGAAATTAAAAATACTCTAGAAGGAATCAATAGCAGAATAACTGAGGCAGAAGAACGGATAAGTGCCCTGGAAGATAAAATAGTGGAAATAACTACCGCAGAGCAGAATGAAGGAAAAAGAATGAAAAGAACTGAGGACAGTCTCAGAGACCTCAGGGACAACATTAAACGCACCAACATTCGAATTATAGGGGTCCCAGAAGAAGAAGAGAAAAAGAAAGGGCCTGACAAATATTTGAAGAGATTATAGTTGAAAACTTCCCGAATATGGGAAAGAAAATAGTTAATCAAGTCCAGGAAGCAGAGAGTCCCATACAGGATAAATCCAAGGAGAAACACGCCAAGACACATATTAATCAAGTTATCTAAAATTAAATACAAAGGAAACATATTAAAAGCAGCAAGGGAAAAACAGTAAATAACACACAAGGGAATCCCCAGAAGGTTAACAGCTGATCTTTCAGCAGAAACTGCAAGCCAGAAGGGAGTGGCAGGTCATGTTTAAAGTTACGAAGGAAAAAAACCGACAACCAAGATTACTCTACCCAGCAAGGAGGTCATTCAGATTTGATGGAGAAATTAAAACCTTTACAGACAAGCAAAAGCTGAGAGAGTTCAGCACCACCAAACCTGCTATACAACAAATGCTAAAGGCCCTTCCCTAGGCAAGAAACACAAGAGAAGGAAAAGACCTACAATAACAAACCCAATAGAATTAAGAAAATGGGAATAGGAACATACATATCGATAATTACCTTAAATGTAAATGGCTTAAATGCTCCCACCAAAAGACACAGACTGGCTGAATGGATACAAAAACAAGACCCGTATATATGCTGTCTAAAAGAGACCCTCTTCAGACCTAGGGACACATACAGACTAAAAGTGAGGGCATGGAAAAAGATATTCCATGCAAATGGAAATAAGAGGAAAGCTGGAGTAGCAATTCTCATATCAGACAAAATAGACTTTAAAATAAAGACTATTACAAGAGACAAAGAAGGACACTACATAATGATCAAGGGATCGATCCAAGAAGATATAACAATTGTAAATATTTATGCACCCAACATAGGAACACCTCAATACATAAGGCAAATACTAACAGCCATAAAAGGGGAAATCGATAGTAACACAATCATAGCAGGGGACTTTAACACCCCACTTTTACTAATGGACAGGTCATCCAAAATGAGAATAAATAAGGAAACACAAGCTTTAAATGATACATTAAACAAGATGGACTTAATTGATATTTGTAGGACATTCCATCCAAAAACAACAGAATACACATTTTTCTCAAGTGCTCATGGAATATTCTCCAGGATAGAACATATCTTGGGTCACAAATTTAGGCTTGGTAAATTTTAAAAAATTGAAATTGTATCAAGTATCTTTTACGACCACAACGCTG
The DNA here is from genome assembly GCF_005190385.1 of Monodon monoceros. Lineage (NCBI taxonomy): Eukaryota > Metazoa > Chordata > Mammalia > Artiodactyla > Monodontidae > Monodon > Monodon monoceros. The sequence goes on from NW_021703778.1 coordinate 70,370,024, forward strand.
TGAGACTAGATATCAGTTACAGGAAAATATCTGTAAAAATTACAAACACATGGAGGCTAAACAGTACACTACTTAATAACGAAGTGATCACTGAAGAAATCAAAGAGAAAATAAATATTAGAAACAAATGACAATGGAGGCACGACAACACAAAACCTATGAGATGCAGCAAAAGCAGTTCTAAGAGGGATGTTTATAGCAATACAGTCCTACCTTAAGAAACAGGAAACATCTCGAATAAACAACCTAACCTTGCACCTAAAGCTATTAGAGAAAAAAGAAAAAAAAAACCCAGAGTTAGCAGAAGGAAAGAAATCATAAATATCAGATCAGAAATAAGTGAAGAAGAAATGAAGGAAAGAATAGCAAAGATCAATAAAACTAAAAGCTGGTTCTTTGAGAAGATAAACAAAATTGATAAACCATTAGCCAGACTCATCAAGAAAAAAAGGGAGAAGACTCAAATCAATAGAATTACAAAAAAAAAGGAGAGGTAAAAACTGACACTAGAAATACAAAGGATCATGAGAGATTACTACAAGCAACTCTATGCCAATAAAATGGACAACCTGGAAGAAATGGGCAAATTCTTAGAAATGCACAACATGCCAATACTGAACCAGGAAGAAATAGAAAATATGAACAGACCAATCACAAGCACTGAAATTGAAACTGTGATTAGAAATCTTCCAACAAACAAAAGCCCAGGACCAGATGGCTTCACAGGCGAATTCTATCAAACATGTAGAGAAGAGCTAACACCTATCCTTCTCAAACTCTTCCAAAATATAGCAGAGGTAGGAACACTCCCAAACTCATTCTTCGAGGCCACCATCACCCTGACACCAAAACCAGACAAAGATGTCACCAAAAAAGAAAACTACAGGCCAATATCACTGATGAACATAGATGCAAAAATCCTCAACAAAATACTAGCCAACAGATTCCAGCAGCACATTAAAAGGATCATACACCATGATCAAGTGGGGTTTATTCCAGGAATGCAAGGATTCTTCAATACACGCAAATCAATCAACGTGATACACCATATTAACAAATTGAAGGAGAAAAACCGTGTGATCATCTCAATAGATGCAGAGAAAGCTTTCGACAAAATTCAACACCCATTTATGATAAAAACCCTGCAGAAAGTAGGCATAGAGGGAACTTTCCTCAACATAATAAAGGCCATATATGACAAACCCACAGCCAACATTTCCTCAATGGTGAAAAACTTAAACCATTTCCACTAAGATCAGGAGCAAGACAAGGTTGCCCACTCTCACCACTCTTATTCAACATAGTTTTGGAGGTTTTCGCCACAGCAGTCAGAGAAGAAGAAGAAATGAAAGGAATCCAAATTGGAAAAGAAGAAGTAAAGCTGTCACTGTTTGCAGATGACATGATACTATACACAGAGAATCCTAAAGATGCTACCAGAAAACTACTAGAGCTAATCAATGAATTTGGTCAAGTAGCAGGATACAAAATTAATGGAGAGAAATCTCTGGCATTCTTATACACTAATGATGAAAAATCTGAAAGTGAAATTAAGAAAACACTCACATTTACCATTGCAACAAAGAGAATAAAATATCTAGGAATAAACCTACCTAAGGAGACAAAAGTCCTTTGTGCAGAAAATTATAAGACACTGATGAAAGAAATTAAAGATGATACAAACAGATGCAGAGATATACCATGTTCTTGGATTGGAAGAATCAACATTGTGAAAATGACTCTACTACCCAAAGCCATCTACAGATTCAGTGCAATCCCTATCAAACTACCACTGTCATTTTTCAGAGAACTAGAACAAAAAATTTCACAATTTGTATGGAAACACAAAAGATCCCGAATAACCACAGAAATCTTGAGAACAAATAATGGAGCTGGAGGAATCAGGCTCCCTGACTTCAGACTATACTACAAAGCTACAGTAATCAAGACAGTATGGTACTGGCACAAAAACAGAAATATAGATCAATGGAACAGGACAGAAAGCCCAGAGGTAAACCCATGCACATATGGTCACCGTATGTTTTATAAAGGAGGCAAGAATATACAGTGGAGATAAGACAGCCTCTTCAATAAGCGGTGCTCAGAAAACTGGACAAGTACATGTAAAAGTATCAAATTAGAATACTCCCTAACATCATACACAAAAATAAACTCAAAATGGATTAAAGACCTAAATGTAAGGTCAGACACTATCAAACTGTTAGAGGAAAACATAGGCAGAACACTTATGACATAAATCACAGCAAGATCCTTTTTGACCCACCTCCTCGAGAAATGGAAATAAAAACAAAAATAAACAAATAGGACCTAATGAAACTTAAAAGCTTTTGCACAGCAAAGGAAACCATAAAGAAGACTAAAAGACAACCCTCAGAGTGGGAGAAAATATTTTCAAATGAAGCAACTGACAAAGGATTAATCACCAAAATTTACAAGCGACTCATGCAGCTCAATAACAAAAAAACAAACAACCCAATCCAAAAATGGGCAGAAGATCGAAATAGACATTTCTCCAAAGAAGATATACAGTTTGCCAACAAACACAGGAAAGAATCCTCAACATTAGAGAAATGCAAAATAATCATTAGAGAAATGCAAATCAAAACTACAATGAGATATCATCTCACACCGGTCAGATTGGCCATCATCCAAAAATCTAGAAACAATAAATGCTGGAGAGGGTGTGTAGAAAAGGGAACACTCTTGCCCTGTTGGTGGGAATGTAAATTGATACAGCCACTATGGAGAACAGTATGGAGGCTCCTTAACTACAAGTAGAACTACCATACGACCCAGCCATCCCAATACTGGGTGTATACCCTGAGAAAACCATAATTCAAAATGAGTCATGTACAAAAATGTTCATTGCAGCTGTATTTACAATAGCCAGGACATGGAAGCAACCTAAGTGTCCATCAACAGATGAATGTATAAAGAAGATGTGGCATATATATACAATGGAATACTACTTAGCCATCAAAAGAAATGAAATTGAGTTATTTGTAGTGAGGTGGATGGACCTAGAGTTTGTCATACAGAGTGAAGTAAGTCAGAAAAGCAAAACAAATACCGTATGCTAACACATATATATGGAATCTAAGAAAAAAAAAA
>NW_021703778.1:70378155-70395333 GCF_005190385.1 Monodon monoceros
GTAAAGATGATCCAAAATCTTGGAAATAGAATAGAGAAAATGCAAGAAACATTTGACAAGGACCTAGAAGAACTAAAGAGGGAACAAGCAATGATGAACAACACAATAAATGAAATTAAAAATACTCTAGAAGGAATCAATAGCAGAATAACTGAGGCAGAAGAACGGATAAGTGCCCTGGAAGATAAAATAGTGGAAATAACTACCGCAGAGCAGAATGAAGGAAAAAGAATGAAAAGAACTGAGGACAGTCTCAGAGACCTCAGGGACAACATTAAACGCACCAACATTCGAATTATAGGGGTCCCAGAAGAAGAAGAGAAAAAGAAAGGGCCTGACAAATATTTGAAGAGATTATAGTTGAAAACTTCCCGAATATGGGAAAGAAAATAGTTAATCAAGTCCAGGAAGCAGAGAGTCCCATACAGGATAAATCCAAGGAGAAACACGCCAAGACACATATTAATCAAGTTATCTAAAATTAAATACAAAGGAAACATATTAAAAGCAGCAAGGGAAAAACAGTAAATAACACACAAGGGAATCCCCAGAAGGTTAACAGCTGATCTTTCAGCAGAAACTGCAAGCCAGAAGGGAGTGGCAGGACATGTTTAAAGTTACGAAGGAAAAAAACCGACAACCAAGATTACTCTACCCAGCAAGGAGGTCATTCAGATTTGATGGAGAAATTAAAACCTTTACAGACAAGCAAAAGCTGAGAGAGTTCAGCACCACCAAACCTGCTATACAACAAATGCTAAAGGCCCTTCCCTAGGCAAGAAACACAAGAGAAGGAAAAGACCTACAATAACAAACCCAATAGAATTAAGAAAATGGGAATAGGAACATACATATCGATAATTACCTTAAATGTAAATGGCTTAAATGCTCCCACCAAAAGACACAGACTGGCTGAATGGATACAAAAACAAGACCCGTATATATGCTGTCTAAAAGAGACCCTCTTCAGACCTAGGGACACATACAGACTAAAAGTGAGGGCATGGAAAAAGATATTCCATGCAAATGGAAATAAGAGGAAAGCTGGAGTAGCAATTCTCATATCAGACAAAATAGACTTTAAAATAAAGACTATTACAAGAGACAAAGAAGGACACTACATAATGATCAAGGGATCGATCCAAGAAGATATAACAATTGTAAATATTTATGCACCCAACATAGGAACACCTCAATACATAAGGCAAATACTAACAGCCATAAAAGGGGAAATCGATAGTAACACAATCATAGCAGGGGACTTTAACACCCCACTTTTACTAATGGACAGGTCATCCAAAATGAGAATAAATAAGGAAACACAAGCTTTAAATGATACATTAAACAAGATGGACTTAATTGATATTTGTAGGACATTCCATCCAAAAACAACAGAATACACATTTTTCTCAAGTGCTCATGGAATATTCTCCAGGATAGAACATATCTTGGGTCACAAATTTAGGCTTGGTAAATTTTAAAAAATTGAAATTGTATCAAGTATCTTTTACGACCACAACGCTGTGAGACTAGATATCAGTTACAGGAAAATATCTGTAAAAATTACAAACACATGGAGGCTAAACAGTACACTACTTAATAACGAAGTGATCACTGAAGAAATCAAAGAGAAAATAAATATTAGAAACAAATGACAATGGAGGCACGACAACACAAAACCTATGAGATGCAGCAAAAGCAGTTCTAAGAGGGATGTTTATAGCAATACAGTCCTACCTTAAGAAACAGGAAACATCTCGAATAAACAACCTAACCTTGCACCTAAAGCTATTAGAGAAAAAAGAAAAAAAAAACCCAGAGTTAGCAGAAGGAAAGAAATCATAAATATCAGATCAGAAATAAGTGAAGAAGAAATGAAGGAAAGAATAGCAAAGATCAATAAAACTAAAAGCTGGTTCTTTGAGAAGATAAACAAAATTGATAAACCATTAGCCAGACTCATCAAGAAAAAAAGGGAGAAGACTCAAATCAATAGAATTACAAAAAAAAAGGAGAGGTAAAAACTGACACTAGAAATACAAAGGATCATGAGAGATTACTACAAGCAACTCTATGCCAATAAAATGGACAACCTGGAAGAAATGGGCAAATTCTTAGAAATGCACAACCTGCCAATACTGAACCAGGAAGAAATAGAAAATATGAACAGACCAATCACAAGCACTGAAATTGAAACTGTGATTAGAAATCTTCCAACAAACAAAAGCCCAGGACCAGATGGCTTCACAGGCGAATTCTATCAAACATGTAGAGAAGAGCTAACACCTATCCTTCTCAAACTCTTCCAAAATATAGCAGAGGTAGGAACACTCCCAAACTCATTCTTCGAGGCCACCATCACCCTGACACCAAAACCAGACAAAGATGTCACCAAAAAAGAAAACTACAGGCCAATATCACTGATGAACATAGATGCAAAAATCCTCAACAAAATACTAGCCAACAGATTCCAGCAGCACATTAAAAGGATCATACACCATGATCAAGTGGGGTTTATTCCAGGAATGCAAGGATTCTTCAATACACGCAAATCAATCAACGTGATACACCATATTAACAAATTGAAGGAGAAAAACCGTGTGATCATCTCAATAGATGCAGAGAAAGCTTTCGACAAAATTCAACACCCATTTATGATAAAAACCCTGCAGAAAGTAGGCATAGAGGGAACTTTCCTCAACATAATAAAGGCCATATATGACAAACCCACAGCCAACATTTCCTCAATGGTGAAAAACTTAAACCATTTCCACTAAGATCAGGAGCAAGACAAGGTTGCCCACTCTCACCACTCTTATTCAACATAGTTTTGGAGGTTTTCGCCACAGCAGTCAGAGAAGAAGAAGAAATGAAAGGAATCCAAATTGGAAAAGAAGAAGTAAAGCTGTCACTGTTTGCAGATGACATGATACTATACACAGAGAATCCTAAAGATGCTACCAGAAAACTACTAGAGCTAATCAATGAATTTGGTCAAGTAGCAGGATACAAAATTAATGGAGAGAAATCTCTGGCATTCTTATACACTAATGATGAAAAATCTGAAAGTGAAATTAAGAAAACACTCACATTTACCATTGCAACAAAGAGAATAAAATATCTAGGAATAAACCTACCTAAGGAGACAAAAGTCCTTTGTGCAGAAAATTATAAGACACTGATGAAAGAAATTAAAGATGATACAAACAGATGCAGAGATATACCATGTTCTTGGATTGGAAGAATCAACATTGTGAAAATGACTCTACTACCCAAAGCCATCTACAGATTCAGTGCAATCCCTATCAAACTACCACTGTCATTTTTCAGAGAACTAGAACAAAAAATTTCACAATTTGTATGGAAACACAAAAGATCCCGAATAACCACAGAAATCTTGAGAACAAATAATGGAGCTGGAGGAATCAGGCTCCCTGACTTCAGACTATACTACAAAGCTACAGTAATCAAGACAGTATGGTACTGGCACAAAAACAGAAATATAGATCAATGGAACAGGACAGAAAGCCCAGAGGTAAACCCATGCACATATGGTCACCGTATGTTTTATAAAGGAGGCAAGAATATACAGTGGAGATAAGACAGCCTCTTCAATAAGCGGTGCTCAGAAAACTGGACAAGTACATGTAAAAGTATCAAATTAGAATACTCCCTAACATCATACACAAAAATAAACTCAAAATGGATTAAAGACCTAAATGTAAGGCCAGACACTATCAAACTGTTAGAGGAAAACATAGGCAGAACACTTATGACATAAATCACAGCAAGATCCTTTTTGACCCACCTCCTCGAGAAATGGAAATAAAAACAAAAATAAACAAATAGGACCTAATGAAACTTAAAAGCTTTTGCACAGCAAAGGAAACCATAAAGAAGACTAAAAGACAACCCTCAGAGTGGGAGAAAATATTTTCAAATGAAGCAACTGACAAAGGATTAATCACCAAAATTTACAAGCGACTCATGCAGCTCAATAACAAAAAAACAAACAACCCAATCCAAAAATGGGCAGAAGATCGAAATAGACATTTCTCCAAAGAAGATATACAGTTTGCCAACAAACACAGGAAAGAATCCTCAACATTAGAGAAATGCAAAATAATCATTAGAGAAATGCAAATCAAAACTACAATGAGATATCATCTCACACCGGTCAGATTGGCCATCATCCAAAAATCTAGAAACAATAAATGCTGGAGAGGGTGTGTAGAAAAGGGAACACTCTTGCCCTGTTGGTGGGAATGTAAATTGATACAGCCACTATGGAGAACAGTATGGAGGCTCCTTAACTACAAGTAGAACTACCATACGACCCAGCCATCCCAATACTGGGTGTATACCCTGAGAAAACCATAATTCAAAATGAGTCATGTACAAAAATGTTCATTGCAGCTGTATTTACAATAGCCAGGACATGGAAGCAACCTAAGTGTCCATCAACAGATGAATGTATAAAGAAGATGTGGCATATATATACAATGGAATACTACTTAGCCATCAAAAGAAATGAAATTGAGTTATTTGTAGTGAGGTGGATGGACCTAGAGTTTGTCATACAGAGTGAAGTAAGTCAGAAAAGCAAAACAAATACCGTATGCTAACACATATATATGGAATCTAAGAAAAAAAAAAGGTCATGAAGAACCTAGGGGTAAGACGGGAATAAAGATACAGACCTACTAAAGCATGGACTTGAGGTTATGGGGAGGGCGAAGGGTAAGCTGGGGCAAAGTGAGAGAGTGGCATGGGCATATATACACTACCAAACGTAAAATAGATAGCTAGTGGGAAGCAGCCGCATAGCACAGGGAGATCACCTAGGTGGTTTGTGAGCACTTACAGGGGTGGGATAGGGAGGGTGGGAGGGAGGGAGACGCAAGAGGGAAGAGATATGGGAACATATGTATATGTATAACTGATTCACTTTGTTATAAAGCAGAGACTAACACACCTTTGTAAAGCAATTATATTCCAATAAAATGTTAAAAAAAAAGATTAATGGTACTTTCATACACAAGTCTTTATTTGGTTCTGTGTTTTCATTTCTCTTGAGTAGATACCTGGGTTTGGTATGTATCTTTAGATATTTGTAATCACAGTGAATCAAGTCATCTAGTACACGTCAGTTTTGAGAAGAAATAGCCATTAACCATTGATACATAGTATATGTTTAGTATCAGTAATTAACTGATATTTCATATTTTATTAAAGTTGAAATAGGAAAGTGACCACAAGGTTTGTATGGTAAGTTTACGTTTAATTTTTAAAGACACTTAGGGGTTGATTTTTATTTAGTTAAGTCTCCTATAGAAACCACGTATCATTATCTTCTGCATGACACTGTAATCCCATTTCTAAGTTCTTCCCTTTTTCCAACTTCCTAATATTTTTCTAATAGTCTTCTAAGCACTTCAAATTATTAAACAGAACTGCATCATAACTACCTATTATCTACATGGGCTGTCACTGCTACATATCAAATATTCATTACATATCATTAAAAAGTGCACCTTAATGTGAAATCTCACTGGAGGAGTGGGAAAATACTGTGACAGGAGATACATGTGATTGGATAATTGTTAACTCTTCAGTGAACAGCACTTGCCTTCGTGGAAGAAGCCTGCCTTCAGGTAGAGCTCATATAATGAAATTTGGGTCTGGTCTAATATATTAAATAATTCACATCCTGACTCTCTAAGGTAAGCGTCATTGTCATTACTGATTCTACAAAGCATAGCTTCCAGTATATATAGTGTAATCAAGTTTAGGAAATTTTTCTCCCGTTTATTTTATTTATTCAACAATTCATTGAGCAGTGTCTCTTTGACAGGCAGTGCTAAGCACACAGTCTCATTTGATTTTCGTGACAGCTTTTGTCAGTGTAGGAAGATCACATATCACCCTTAATCTTATATATCATACACTCACACATACACTGTCTCTTTCACAGATATGCACCCGTGTGTGCATACACATGCACTTTCCGTGTCACCTCTGCTTTTTCTGAGAGGATGTGGCCAACGGGAATCTATACTGACTCCTATAAAATCCTATCTGTATAAAATGACTAAATTTTTTTTTTAATGAAAGAGGATAGGAAATACCTAATATTAAAAATGGGTCACTTTACATTGCACCTTCATTTCATTTTCTCCAACATGATACTGACCTCTTGGCCAGGACAAAGCAAACCTCAAATTAGGGAACACTAAAACATGTTATTTTATGTATAATGCAAAGGGATTAGTGTTAATTTGGTTTTTCACTGAAGGCTTATGGTTTACATTAGATGAAGCTTATTTCTTTTTACTGGTATGAAAAGGACTTGTATGTAATTTCAGATTCTACACACCTCATTTGTATTTTCTTTTAGAAAATGTCTCAGTTAAAATCAATGCCCTACTATTCGTTTAAGCCCCCTTGCCTTCAATAAAACTAATTGATAAACCGTAATAATTAATGGCCTGATTAAACCAAAATGACTTACATCTGCCCTGATGATTGCCATTTATAATCAGTCACTTTAATGACTCATCTTTTCTGTGCTTCGCTTACAGAAGAATGGCTATGATGTTTTTAAGTGAGCTGAATGAAAAGCTGTATGCTCTCAGTTGCTGTTTGTTTTCCGTAACTTGAGATTGCATTAAAATAAGCATAGATATAAGTCTCCTTAAAAGTAATCTTTCTTGCCTAATCTGTTCTCTTGTTTCTGGCTTGGAATGAAGTTGAAAACAAACCAAAAAAAAAAAAAAAAAAGCAACAAAAATCATTTTAGTATTCCTGGAGCTGTTCTTGAGAATTATAGAATTTCCATGTTTTAAATGAAAACATGGAAGTGATAAGTTCGGTGGCTGTATAATAGGATTGTTGATAACTCAGATATAAGGTGGAGTATTTTATTCCAATAAAGTGATACTTAAGTCAGAGGAACTATCCTCATTCCAACATTTAAAAGGATTCCATCTGCTTCAAATTCTGTCACATGAGTTCAGATTTAGTTTAACTAAATAAAGTCTTAATTATTATATCCTATTTATTTCAAAAAAGGATTTGAGGCAGCTTACAATATGAGGTGTAAACAGTGAACAAAGGACAAAAAAACAAGAATTTTAAAATAAAGGGATAGTTCCACTTCTACCCAGGAAGGAAATGCTGCTGTGGAACCTCCACCAAAAACAACTAGGAAGCTAGAAAAAATTTATGAAACATCTGTTTTCAGGTATTAGATAACAAGCAGTGCAGGACTGTGATCCTGAAGAGAAGGGAAACAGATGAGGGGAGCCCTATGATCACCCAAGTTTTAAGCCTGGAGACAATTTCCAGACTGCAACATAAGGAAGGGGAACCAGTCAGAGCCCAAAGATCTTACTGAGCTGAAGAGACAGAGTTTGGCTGTCAAGAAGGCTTTAAAATGGCTAAAATTTACAGAGCAGAGTGCTAGAGATGCAGGAACTGTGCAAAAAGAAAGAGCTCAAGAACTTGTGTGAGACTCTCCTTGAATTTTTGGCCGAATATCAACCTCTGCTTTTGTAGGGTGAAATCTTACAAAGCTAGTTTGGGAATGAAAATTTCTGGGGATCTGTAAGCTAAACAATTCCCAAAGCTTACACAAGGTTGGGAATTTTAAAAATTCTAACCAGCCAGAGTAGAGAGACCTTTTTGGATACATTGGAGCATTCAGGAGAGACTTTAGAAGGGTCATGTTTTAATAGAGGGGCTAAACTAGCCCTAGAGTAGGGATTGCTCTGGCTTTCCATAAATAAACGTTCCAAAATAAGCCTCAAAATGATCTATCTTCAAGTAAGTTAACTACCTGCCAGTATCAAGTTTAGCACTCTTTAAAGGATTACAGCAAATTCGCTCAGCAATATAAGATTCAGAATACATGGCATCTAAATAAACATCAGTATGTGAAAACAATTTTTTTCTTCCGATAATGGATGAAAGACCATTAGCAGGAGAACAATCAGTCAATAGAAATGGGACTCTCCCATTGGCAGACAAGGACTTTAGAACAGTTATGATAAATATACTCAAGGATTTAATGGGAAACATGAGCATGACGAGCAGAGAGATAGAAGACAGAAAAAAGAACCAAGTCGAACTTCTAGATATGAAAAATAAAATATCTGAAGTAAAAATTTCACTTGATGGAATTAACAGTAGATTTGACACCACAGAAGAAATGATTTGTGATCTTGATGTTAGAGATATAGAAATTATCTAAAATTACTGTAAAAAAAAAAAGACTAAAAAGATGAGCACAGCCTCAGTGACATTTGAGACAGTATCAGGAAGTCTAGGATATATATGTAACTCGAGTCTCAGAAGGAAAGGAGAAAGAAAAGGGAACAAAAAGTAATTTGAAGAAATAGTGCTCCCAAACTTTCCAAATTTGATGAAACCCATAAACCCAGAGATCTAGGAGGCCTAACAAACTGTAACCATGATATACACAAAACCATACCAAAGTACATCAAAATTAAAAATGTAAAGCCAGTGATTTTTTAAATCTTTAAAATATTCAGAATAAACATAATACATTAAATAGAGAGGAACAAAAATAAGAATGACAGCAGACTTCTTGTCAGAAGCTACGCAAACCAGAAGATAACGGGAAGACATTGTTAAAATGTTGAGAAAAACAAAAAACCTTTAAATCCAGAATTCTAGGTCCAGTAAATATATTTTTCCAAAATAACAGCTAAATAAAGACTTTTTAAGGCAAACAAAGCAGGGAGAATTTATTGCCAATAGACCAGCATTGTAAAAAGTGTTAGGGAAGTTGTTTAGACGGAAGGAAAATGATACCAGATAGATTGTTAGATCTACACAAAGGAATAAATAGCAGCAGGAATAGTGTATACATGTAGATATATAAAAGACCTTTTAAATTTTTTTCACTCACTGAGCACTGATCTAAACCTCATTCATATACTGACTCACTCACTACAACAGCTGACACACTTGCTCTAGCTCCAAAGCCATTGCTCCCAACCCCACATTCCCCGGGAAGTGCTTGAGTTGACAGGTTTGTGGGCATGTAGTGCTGACATTGGCATCAGACTTGCCATGCTACCTCTCATAAGGGGCTCAGGGTCCTTCATTGCGTCCTGGGGTCCCAAGGATGTCACATACCCTTCTGAGCACTGTAGCTCTCAGGCCAGCATATGTCCAGGAGTCAGGAATGACAGAAATGTGTGGAAATCAAGAACTGACCCTCACCAACAGACTTGTGGTTTCCAAGGAGGAGGGAGGGATTGGGAGTTTGGGATTAGCAGATGTCAACTATTATATATAGAATGGATAAACAACAAGGTCCTACTGTGTAGCACAGGGAACTATATTCAATATCCTGTGATAAACCATAATGGAAAAGAATATGAAAAAGAATGTGTATATATATATATATATATATATATATATATGTATGTATAACTGAATCATTTTGCCATACAGCAGAAATTAACAGTGTAAATCAACTATACTTCAATAAAATATATTTAAAAAAATTTTTTAATGATTATTTAAAGCAAAAATAAAGACACCATATTGTGGCAATTATAACATATGTAGAGGAAAGATGTATAACAGTAGCACAGAGGATGGGAGGGAAGAAAATGGAAGCATACTGTTCTGAGATTCTTACATTATAAATTAAATACCCTAATATTATTTGAAAGTAGACAATGAAACATTAAAGAAACGTATTGTAAATCCTAGAACAGCCATTAAAAGCAAAAACAAAAAACCTTCAAATGGGTTGGCAAATTTTAGCCCACAGGTCAAATTTGGCTCATTACCTGTTTTGGTAAACAAAGATTGTTGGAACACAGCCATGCCATTTATTTCCACATTGCCTGTGATTGCTTCAGCAGTACAGTGGCAAAATTGAGTAGTTACAACAAAAACCACGTTTTGGTTTTTGTTGTAACTACTTTGGTCCTTCACAGAAAAAGTTTGGTCCTTTACAGAAAAAGTTTGCCAACTTCTGGCTTAGAAGTCAATAGTAGAGATCAATGGAATGCTAAAAAGAGCCCATCTAGTCCAAAAGAAGGCAATGAAAGAAGAAAGGAACTAAGAAGAGGTGGGACAAATAGTAGGATGGTAGAGTTCAACTCAGCCATATCACTAATTACGTTAAATGTGAATGGTCTAAATACTGCAGTGAAGAGCACAAATTGTCAAAACTGGTCGGAAAAAAGACCCAGCTGCGTACTGTCTGCAAAATATCCATTTTAAATATTAGTGACAGAGAGGTACCATCCAAACTAATCATCAGACTTTTTAAAGCAAAAATTATAACAACATACTGCGGGGTTTATGATGTATGTAGAAAAGGCAAAAATCATCTAAAAATAACAGAAACCAATCAGTAGTTGCCAGAGGTCAGGGTGGAGTTGACTGTAAAGGGGCACAGGGAACCTTTTGGGGTGATATAAATGTTTCATATCTTGATTGTGGTGTGGGTATATGGATGTATATGTCAAAGTCACTAAACTATATATTCAAAATGACTGCAATAAAATTGATTTTTTAAATGAATAAAATTGATTTTAAAAAGTAAAGTTAAACAATAGATGAAATTTCTCTTCAGATATTCTGAACTTGCCAGCAGTTTAATCAGAGGGAAAAACAGCCCATTATGTTGGTCTTTTCTAAGTGCTGACCTGAAGACCTGACTGTTTTAGATTGGTTTCTGAATCAGCAGATCTGAGGTAAAACCAAAAAAAGGTTTTTGTTTTTAAATGCACAGCCAGGCTTGGGAGCTATTTAGTTATATAACTCTCATTGTTTTTATTGTAGGAAGCAAATCCCATTTAGATTGTACATAAGCAATGTTATTATCCTGAAATCTCATGTGCACTATTTTTGGTCAAAATATATACCAGCAGTTCCTTGGTCTACACTCTCCTGAAGGGCAGAGGTGGGTCTTACTCATGCTTCTCTCCACAGACCTACTATCTTATCTGGCACATGCTAAGGCATCAGTGAATGTTTGTTGAGTGAGTATTTTTGAATGCCCATAGATCCTCTCAGAATGAAAAATATCATTCACAAATGTATTCATTAATAGTGAAATGTATTTATTCTGAAGTATATGCCATTGAGTGGGAAAAGATGGAGCTCCTTCTCAGGCCAAATTCATGCTTCTCCAGGTGCACGTTTGCCCATCTATTTAGTGGAAATATTCATTCACCAACATTTGTTCAACAGATATCATTTCTAGTCCATACCAGGCACTATTCTAGATATAGGAGTGAACACAACAGATCACATCTCTGCATTCATGGAGCTTTCCTTTGAAACGGGAGGACTGAGAGGGACATGTATACATGTACAAATATAGGGTGTCAATGGTGCCAAGTGTTACAAGGAGCACTGAAACAGGGAAGAGGGAAAGGGAATATTGGAGGTGGGAAGATATTGCTGTTCATAGTGGGTGGTTGAGGTAGGCTTCTCTTAAACGGGTAACATTTGAGCAGAAACCTAAAAACAAGTAAAGGAGCAGGCCATGCATGTATATATGGGTGCAGAGTATTCCAGTTATATGGAACCACAAAGCAGGGAGCATGCCTGGCAAGAAGGCCAGTGAGATGAAACAGAGTGGGCAGGGAGAGGAGTAGGAAGGATAAGAGTACAGAGGTAGTAGGGGGGCAGTTCAGAGAAGGCCTTAGAAACCTTCATGAGGGCTGCATTTTGCATTGAGTTGGGAGGCCCTTGGAGGTTTTAGGCAGAGAAATGACAATGGTTTGATTTAGGTTTTAAAGAGGGCACTTTAGCTGCTGTGTTCAAGACAGACTCTAGTAGAGCAAGTGTAAAAATAGGGAGACCAGCTCAGTGGGCTTGTCGGTGAATGAGTACATACAGTCTGGCAAATATGCCCCCTCATAAACATTGAATTGGTTTTATCATTCTACTTACTGGACTTTTGAAATTATTTTCTTTTAACTAGTATTTTACCCAAATACAGCCTAAATTTATTGCAGTAGCACAGAAATTATTTTCTGAACATAACAAAATATAACACTTTACATTGCTTGGTTGATTGCCAATGGATAATAATAATATATTTATAGAGTGTTTGACAGTTTAAAAGCTATTTTACATTCATTATCTCATCTAATCCCCACAATTTTTAAAGATTGATACAGTAACTTTTATTATCTCCCTACAGAGGTGAAAACTAAAATGTTACATGCCTAGTCCAAAGTCATATGCCAAATTTGTGGCAGGGCCCAAAAGACTAAAATCCAAGTCTTCTGTCTTCTAGCCTGAATCCATTGATTTTGTTTAAAGGGGTCTTTTATGTTCAAATGATGTTGCTGGGTTTGGAACACTTATATTAGCAAATTTAGTATATTGTTTAGAAAGCCATCTACCAGTGAGCAAAGATAATACGCTCCAACAGGATACATACAAAAATGTATAAGGCATATTCCTACCCTGTGAACTTATTACTTGGTGATACCTGTAACAGTAAATGTGGTAATTACTAGTAAAAAAATGTCACATGCTCAGTTCCAAATGGTACAGACAGTAAATGCTTTAGCAGTTCAAAGGAAGCAGCGATTTTGATGGCCTGAGTAGGTATGGCAACAGGGAGATGGGGTACTTGAGTTGAAGGATGAGCAGGATTCAGTCAAAAAATATCAAGGAAGGGTTTTTAAACCCAGGTGGTTTGGGGTCAGGGACACAGCATGAACAAAGGCTTAGTAATGGGGTGTTTTGGATTTGTTTATTTTGAGACAATGACTAAAACAGTCTAGTCAGAATACAAAGGTTGTTTTGAGGATGGCTGTGTGTCTACTGCTTTCACACACAAAGTATTCCTGAAAGCTAGGCTGAAAGGTGAATGTGCAAAGTCATGCAGTAGGATTACATGTAAGTAAAAAAAGATGTTGGGGAGCTGAAAATGCCATAAAGTTCTTATTTACACCTTGCCTTTTAGAATATAATCTAGAAATTTTGTTGTTTTATTCTTTCTCTGTTGATCCACTTAAGTCAAATATGTGTCTGATTAAAGCTAAGAATTTGTTCTTTTTACCATACCTTGTGATTTCCATGTAGCTCCTTCCAGGAGCTCAGAATATTTGTTCTTTATCTATCTCCATCTGATGTATGGCTTAAGAATGGTTTAAGGGTATCAGTATATAAAAGAGAAGATTGTCCAAAAGAAAAATATTCAGAGTTGAGGGCTTATAATGAGAATTAGGTTTGGAAAATAAGACCAGGCTTTGTAGAGCCTAACATTTCTGTCAGTTCGGCACACATTTATTGAGTGTCTACTGTGGCTGTCTATGATGTATATTTTTTGTGCAAACTATTGAGGCATATTTGAAAGCACAACCCTATTCTTAAGAAGTTCACACTGGGGTTGGCGGGGGAGGTCAGGGAATATTTTACTTCCTCCTCAAGGAGAGAAGTGATAGAGTGAAAGTATATTTAATATGATGGTGGTATAAGGTTTATATTGAAATTGGGGAAAACTGGAGGCAGAGAGACCAGTTGGTTGAAAAGGCTTACACCAGCCTGGGCATACTGACCTGTATTCAAAGAGAAAGCCCCCCTAAAGGAAGTATATAGTGTGTCTTACCTGAAAGGGCATGCTACAGAGACGTGGTCTACAGCTAACCCCTGATCACAACAGTGTCATCAACAAAATAATACTGTGTGTTCGTGGTTTCCATTAACTTATTCTCATCTATTAACAAATACTCACTAAGCATATACTGTATGCCTGGCACTCTTCAGGGACTGGAATATAGTAGTCAATAAAAGAGACAAAGTCCCTGCCTTCGTGGAGTTTACATTCTAGTGTCCGTCAGGCAACACCAAATGAGCACATGTATGAGAAAATGCCTGTCATGTTGCCTGTCATATGGTAGGTAGGGTTCAATAATCGTTGGTTACTGAGTTTGAACGTGAAGTTTGAGTTAAGTACCTACTTTTGGTAAGATACTTTTTGCAGGGTGGAGGGACGGAGTGAGATTAACTCACAGATGTTTTTTAGATGTTACATAAAAATTATGAGTCTTTAGTTTTGGGGTAATTAAGGTTATATGCTGTATTAAATATAACAAGTTGTCTGTTCTTGACCACTTTCGCCACTGAAGATGAAGCATTGAAGCAGATGCTCTTCTGTACCATCAAAAGTGGTGTGCTCTTATCCTGCTTGGATGGTTTTTGTGGGCTCCTTGAATTCCTGAAAAGGCCCATTGTTGTCACTGACAATGCTTCACAGAAACGCTTTGTGTCATTATTTAGCGGACTGCCTTGGCAAAAGCTGTGCCAGTTCTTTTGTTAACTCTAACAACAGTCGAAATGATGTAAGGGAAGAGAAGGATAAATGAAACAAAGACTCATAGGTGCACGCATGCACACACATTTACACATCTTTTAGATCAGTTTCTGAGGATTATCTGAAGTAGCACGTAAAACCAGGAAATAGCAGAACTGCATTCATGTTCTCGTTGTTTCAACCAGATATCACCTGTTACCAGCAAACATATGAATGATTTTTTTCCTTGCTGGCTTCCCTTTGGCCTTACTGCTCCTTAGGTGGGAGGAGCAGTTTCACTTTGAGAGCAGAACTAAGCCTTTCTGTACAAATTCTTTGCAGGAAGGTTACATTTTCTTAGCTACTTTTCCTGAAAGCTGGAGTAGGATATTGGGTGTATTTACTGTTGTTGGAAGCCAAGATTTTATTTGACTTTCACATGAAGTAAATAAACCCTTGCTTCTATAGAAACCAGAAATGGTTGGAAGTGAGGGAGTTAGGACCTTAAATTTTGCCTCCAGGTAAAATGCTTTGCGTTAAATTTGTGGTTAGAATTCTAGGTTGAACAGATGATGTCAATTCTGCAATATGGTATGGTGTGCATGTGTGCTTTTTTTAGAACAAGCACTATAGATATGGAATTAGTGACATGGATTTTTCTGGTCCCTTTTTAGATGTGAAGCCCTCTAATATGCTAGTAAACACAAGAGGACAAGTCAAGCTGTGTGATTTTGGAGTTAGCACTCAGGTAGGTCTCATTTTCCTGCCGATCTGCTTTCTTCTCTGTAACATCCACTTTCTATTTTCATTCTACTCTCTGGATTGAAAAATCACCTAGCTGCCAGACAAACAGAAGTCTGCATCTTCTCGTTGGCTGGGATTGTGTTATTCATTTTTAATCTCTGAGCGAGTTTCCTTCATCAGAATATGATTGTTCATTGTTTAATGACAGTAAAAACTGCTGATATTGTAATTACTACTTACGAATAGCAAACTTCATTGATATGCAGCTTTGATATGAAAGCGTTTTGGCCAGACAAAAGGGAGGGCAGAGTGGGAGCTGTGCCTGGGGAGCCCAACTGGCCCACAATAAAAATTAATATTGGGAGCAACAATGGTGGAGGGCCATTACAATGTGCAGCACAAATTTTAATTAATTTCCATTTTGGGCCTCCCCTGAGAACCCTGGTGATAGTGACCCATGAGCGTGCTGTGATGTTGATTTGAATTGCAGCCACCTTTACTCCCAGCCAAACACGAAGACCAAAGCGAAGGTCATCATTGTATTATGAGTTGTCAAAGTCTGTTATCCCTCCAGCGTATTTAGTGTTCGTTTCATTCTAGTAATGCGTGAGGCTTCATTCACATCTTGACCATCTGACTAAAAAATGAGTGTGTTCAAATTCTACTTCAAATTGACTTTGTACAATCAGGCGGGTTTGGGGTACTAAAGCGATAAGCATCCTGCTTAAGTGAATTATTTAAGGTTATCTGCTATAAACTGTAATTCTATGCTTGTTTAAGTTGGAAATCACATTCAAAAGAAAAGAGATGTAATCATTTTTAATGCCTTTGTAGATAAATTTCCTTTTTATATAATTTTTAGTTGATTTATAGAAATGATGATTGTAAGTTAAATGAGGAATAATTGCCCATTTTATTTCCACATTATCTTTATATTGTTCTGAGAGACTGTTTTGTCTCATAGCTGGTGAATTCTATAGCCAAGACGTATGTTGGAACAAATGCTTATATGGCGGTAAGTAAACTTATGCAAAAATAACATTTAAAACCAACATCTTTATGTACTTGGTAATGTATAATTCTTGAATTAATTCCACAGCTTTAGCCTAACAGATCATAAATTACAAAGTCAATCCAGTCATGATTGGATTTTTAAATCTTCCTAAAAGATGTTAGGGTTTATACAGGAGCTACCAACTTCTCTGACTTTATTCACTTAACTGGTTGGTTTGAGTATAAAATCATTTTGAAGTATAATCCTATAGAAAAATTGTATCTGATAGCACATTGGCTACTTTGCCTCATTGATTATTTAATTAACCCTAAAGTATACCAGAATGTCAGTCAATAAGATCAACTCTTTTTTCCAGGGATAAGCATGCTTTGACAGCAGCTCAAAATTAAATTATTAATTAAAAATTAAATTATTACTTATGGATCTGATTGTAAATTATTACTTACGATCTGATCCTCTGAATGTAAAGATTTAGCAGACAATTCTCTGTTGAACTTGTATATCTATATTCTGTTTACTTCGGTTCATACCTATTATAAGACAACTTACTTGGTCCCTCTGAAGTAAATTTACCAGGAATAAAAAGTAGAAGCATAGAACTGTTTCAAATACCAGTGTGGACTTGGCTTTGACCCGTTTCTTTTTCCTTCCTTTTAAGTAAGGGAAGTTATTTGTGTCCATAAAATGGCTTTTTTTTTTTTTTTTTTTTTTTTGGCTGTGTTGGGCCTTCATTGCTGTGCACGGGCTTTCTCTAGTTGCGCCAAGTGGGGGCTACTCTTCGTTGCGGTGCGCGGGCTGCTTCTTTTTATTTTCTTAACATTTTTTAAATTAAATTAAATTTATTATTTTTTTACTGCAAGGAAAATAGCACACATATTTTACAATAGCTATTAAATATCTCAATTTAGTCAGTCCTCCCTACCCCCTTTTTTTTAACATCTTTACTGGAGTATAATTGCTTTACATCGTTGTGTTAGTTCCTGCTGTATAACAAAGTGAATCAGCTATACGTATACATATATCCCCATATACCCTCCCTCTTGTATCTCCCTCCCACCCTCCCTATCCCACCCCTCTAGGTGGTCACAAAGCACTGAGCTGATCTCCCTGTGCT